>NC_056743.1:1676999561-1677184561 GCF_019279795.1 Protopterus annectens
GTCGTGACCACGTCACAGCTACACATATGCACATAGCGTGTTCAATGTTGATGATAGCTGTCCATGTAATCCAGCACATATGCACAGAAATCCCCAGGGTACTGAGTCCATAGAAGTGTGGCCACATCATAGTCCCGCACACATGAAGGATGTGTGATGGGTATTGTGGACTGTTGCACTCAAGGGATCCTGGGTATGTAGAAACAGGGCCCGGTGTCGTTTGGCAGGTAATCCTTTGTCCCGCCCCGTGGGAGGGATGTGGGCGTAGCACCTGCCTCACTCCCCACTAATAATGCAAAGCATCCACCAGAGAATGCTAAATGCAGGTGTGGAATGTGTACAGCCCCATACCAGTGTCCATTAGGCAATTCACATGGATGGATAAGCGTACGACCAAGATGGCACCCATAACTTCAAACCGGTGGAATTACACTGCCGCAGCAAGGCATTACACAGGTAATACACATAGGAGTACACTTGACATTCCCCATAGAAAGACACAGAGAAACAGATGAGAAAGTCCAAAGCATAAATGAGGTACTGTAGAAATGGTCAGTGACCACTCAGAGGCCACCATGAAGTAAAGTCAGTCACCATAGTATATTGAAGCGCATATATCGTTCTTATTTTATAATGAGGAAACTTGTTACTTTACTGTTTCTATACCTCCCTTGCAATGTTCTAATAATGTATTTTCCCTGAATAAATTCATTTGAGTCTGAAATGTACTAGAAGATAGTGGAGCTTTACTCCTCGGGCCTCTGCTGAAAATGGACTTGTTATCCAGCCAGACTAACCCGGTCAACAAATGTAAAATAAAATAAAATACATTAAAATATGTTTTGTCTGCTTCATAAGCAGACATCTTCAGAATACATACAATGCAGTCCAACCTACTACATTTAAAACCCTTAATCGGTCAGTAAATTACATGCGCTAAGTATTACTTAAATGCCTGAAAGGCAAACAAGCTAAGAAACCTTTCTTGGGTTACAGATTCCACACAGTGAGTGAATCTGACATTGCTTCAAAATGTATATACTTCATGGAAAAATAAGAATTATATCTATATATATGACGGAAGACCCAACATGCTGTCTTACAAATGTCTGAGTGTATAAGCTACATATATATGTTCTAGGGATTGTGCCAATATCCTACAAGAACTAGAGACACCTAGTAATATCAATGAAGCATAATATATAGAGATTAACCCTATGATTATGACTACTGTACAATATAGCAATGAAATGTAAAGATTCACAATGTGGTAAAGTAAATATTCCTTTAGAAGGTTTGGGGGGGGGGCAAGGTATCATAGACACGGACAAACCGTGCCCATGTGACTCATCTAACAGTCGTACACGGTCAGGGCAGTTCCGTACACTGGGCGGACAAGCCCAAACCAAAGCACCACAGGAACACCCTGACAACGAAGGCGGTATGCGTGGGGATAAAGCCCTGTGATCTGAACATCCCTGCGGTCACGACATATGCATCCTGGGCCATGAGCGGGAGGGAATAAGGAATGTTTAACATGTAGTACCGCACCTTTCCAGCAGGAGGATGGATGCCTGTGACGTGCGTGAGTGGGGGTGGTGGTGTTGGGGGGATATGTAAATGTAGCTAAGTACCATGGGTATGCATATTAATGAGATCGAACAGCTAACGTGTAGAGGTCACAGTAACCGGCAAATGTGAATGCAGTCCCGTTTGAATTACGACTATAGAACATATAGATGTAAATGCGTAATGCATCCATGCTGCAAAGGCCGTTACATGTATAAAGGTGTAAGTGCATTCTGCACGTCCGTCAACGGATCAGAGATATGTTACCGAATAGTCACAACTAACACAGACCCAGTAAACATTTCTAAACAGAATACGGATATGCATGTGCCTGTGCATAGCCTACAATTAGGAAATGCAAGTGCGTGTGCGTGTGTGATCCACTCGAAGCAGGGAAGGTTAAGGGTGTGTCCTCCACGTTAACCAGACATGTCTCACAAATGTTAGCCTCTGAACGTATGGAATCGGGCAATGTCATGTAAAGTACCATTAGAAATAGTGAGAAGCACACGCTATGTGATGAGACAAACATAGACTGTGGACAGTATAACGTATGTGTTAGTAGTATGGATTGATGACGGTTATGCATCAGTAACCCGACCCACTTGTCAGAAGGTGCCCCGTCAATTGCATTCAGTTGGCTCACACCTGTTGACGGGCTAGCCAGCTGGATGTATGTCCAGTGTCAGCAGAGGCCCGTGGAGAAATGCTCCACACACAATAATAGCACAACATACCAAAGTACTCATATATGTAACCAAAGAAGAACAACAACAGAAAGTGTCCTGAAAGGACTGGTTACACACAGATCCCAGATGACAGACCGATATATGGCCAGTGGAAGCACTTCACAACTATGGGATCAGGTCCTAAAGTAGCAAGAAGGTCACACACCACACGCCAGCGAATTGCCAGATAGACACTGGTTAATGTAACACACAGCAAGATTAAGGGCCAACCAGCCGTACACCATGCCAGAACCGGTACAGTGGAAAGGTATGGCATGGTAATTGATATGTGTACACAGGTAATCCACAGACAGTAACAAAGAAAGGTATGAAACGAGGGGTTCACATGTATATATTCACACACAGCAGTCCGACGGCCATATATGGCATGGACATAGATTTGTCACTGGAAAACAAGATGTAAACGACTACAGTTCATTCCATGTCACATTGATATAGTTAGAATACAGTCATATTCATATGTAACATTCTGACTCATTCACAATAATATTTATACAAACTATGATTAAATTGTAATCATTGATTCCACGCTTTGGAATCGGAATGCAACAATCATACACATTGATATACAAATTCATGAGCAGAACACTACATTCTAAGGTGATTCGCAACAATTATCAACTATGTTTCAATAGACTGATTGTATTGACCAATCTTGTAGTTATATCAACACATCGTTGGTGTATTATTGTTTCCATTAAGTAATGTATGCAACACTGATCAGTATATGTCACGTTATCATCAAGACCTGGAGCACTGTCTACTTAACTATGAGCAGGTTTATTGATTAATTGACTTCGAACTGACTCTGAAGGAAGTGTATAAGGGACGACTATCCAATGTATTTTGTACTCCGACGATGCCTCATGTCAGTGGGTGAAAGAGCTCTGTATCATTTGACTGTGGAGTGTATCTTTAGTGTCATTGTCTGTTTTGGCCTGATATATATGCAATAATGTCTGTTATGAAGATGACCAGGACCCAAGGTTTGCTGTATTTCCGCTTACCGCTCGTGGACATAGACAAGCCAAGTAATTCATAATATTGGTAGTCAAACAGACATCCACGATTGGGAACATACAGCAGCAGTCACAACCACTGGCCAGATGGTGACAGTCCAACACGTTCTACACTTTACATATGCACATCGGTGTCCATTGTAGGACTCCAAAAATTGATCCATTCGCACCATCGACCAGCTGCGATCGGCGCGCAAAGAAGTGACAGCCGTGACTGCGGCACAGCTAGACATATGCACCACCAGCGTGTTTAAGGTTGGGGACAACTGTCCATGAAATGCAGGACATATGAACAGAAATCCCCAGATTGTCGTGTCCATAGAAGTGCGTCCACATCCCAGTCCGCACACATGAAGGATGTGTAATGGGTACCGTGGAGGGTTGCAGCCATGGGATCCTGGGTATGCAAATATGGGGCTCGGTGTTGTTTGGCAGATAATCCGTTGTCACGCCCCGTGGGAGGATGCGGGTATAGCACGTGCCTTACTCCCCACTAATGATGCAAAGCATCCACGGGATAATGGTAAAAGCAGGTGTGAGTGTTGTACAGCCCTATATCAGTGTCCAGTAGGCAATTCCCATGGATGGACAAGTGTACGACCGAGATGGCACCTATAACTGGAAACCTGATGGAATTACACAGCTGCAGTAAGGCATAACACAGGAAATACAGATAGGGACTACAGTAGACACTCCCCATACAAAGACAGACTGCCGTGCGAATACCGGCGTACATGGCACTGGATCTGCCATCAACAACATGAGGATCACTCGCTTCCATACTGCGGAACAAATGGGCGACCTGTGGAACATATACTAATGGCACACAAACAACTTCAACTAGGAAGGTCATAGGATGTTTCAACACTGGTGTTCCGCATATAACGAACATCCTTAAATGAATAAATAGGGTATACATGTTCCGGCTGTGTTATATTGACAATACAGTGGCGTATTGTCCTACTGGGCCTTTTGAGGATTACTTAAAGCAGTTGCCAACCTGCAGCATGACATCATTACCATTTGGGTTAATCGTAGTAGGACACGGGTTTCAGTAGCACAACACAATATGTGTAGTCAAACACACATCCGCGATTCCCGAACATACAGCAGCGGTCACAACCACTGGCCAGATGGACACAGTCCAACATGTTCTACATTTTACATATGCACATTTGTGTCCATTGTAGGACCCAAAAATTTATCCTTTTGCGAGGAGACCCAGATGAACTACAGCCGTGACTACGGCACAGCAGCAGAAATGCACCGCCAGCGTGTTCAAGGTTGATGACACCTGTCCATGAAATGAGGGACATATGCACAGACATCCACAGATTGTCGAGTCCACACATGTCGTCCACATCCCATTCTCGCACACATGGAGGATTTGCAATGGCTACTGTCGAGGGTTGCAGCCATGGCATCTTGGGTATGCAGAAATGGGTGTCGGAGATGATTGGCAGAGGATCCATTGTCCCGCCCGTGGGAGGATGTGGGTACAGAACATGGCTTACCCCCCACCAATAATGGCAATCATCCACCGGAGAATGCAACATGCAGGTGTGAAATGGGTACAGCCATACACCAGTGTCCAGTAGGCATTTCCCAAGGCTGGACAAGCGTCGGACAAGATGGCACCCACAATAGCAAACCTGGTGAAATAACACAGCTGTAGCAAGGCATAACACAGGAAATACAGCTGGAAACAACAGTAGACACACTCCATAGACATCCATCCAGCCGTGCGAATCCCGCGGTACACAGCAACCAAGCTGCTAGCAAGTGTATGGGGATCACCCGCTTCCACTCCGCGGAACATACGGGCGGCCTGTGGAACACATATTAATGGCACTCAACAACGTCAACTAGGAAGGTCATAGCATGCTTAAAGTATGGCGTTCCCACTCATAAAGAACATCCTGTCATGAATAAATAGGTTCTACATGTACCGGCTGTGTTATTATGGCAATACAGTGGCGGATAGTTCACAATGGGACCTCTGAGGATTACTTAAAGCAGTTGCCAACCTGCAGGACTACAGTAACACCATATGGGTTAATTGTGGAAGGACACGGGTTCCGTAGCACTACATAACATGGGTAGGCAAACAGACATCCGACTGGGGAACATACAGCGGCAGTCAAAACCACTGGCGAATGGACACGGTCCAACATGTTCTACACTTTACATATGCACATCGGTGTCCATAGTAGGACCCACATATTTGTCCATAGGTGTTGGCGACAGGCTGCTATCGCGAACCAGAAGAAGTGACAGCCGTGGCTACGGCACAGGTAGATATGGGCACCACACGCGTGTACAAGGGTGATGACAAGTGTCCATGAAATGCAGGAGATATGAATAGGACTCCCCAGCTCGTCGTGTCAATAGGCGTGCGTTCACATCCCATTCCGCACATGAAGGATGTGCAATGGGTACTGTCGAGTGTTGCAGACATGGGATCGTGGGTATGCAAAATGGGTCTCGGTGTGGATTGGCAGATGATTCGTTGTCCGCCCGTGTGAGGGGCGTGGGCATGGCATATCGTTACTCCGCACTAATAATGGCAATCATAGACCAGGAAAATGCAGAATGCAGCTGTGTAATGTGTACAGCCCTATACTAGTGTCCAGTAGGCAGTTCCCATAGATGGACAAACGTACGGCCAAGATGGCACCCATAGCTGCAAACCTGGGGGAATCCCACAGCTGTTACAAGGCATAACCCAGGAAATACAGATAGGGACTACAGTAGACACTCCCCATACAAAACCAGACCGCTGGGCAGATGCGGAGTATACGCTTAATCCACCAGCACATTAATGGGGATCGACGCTTCCATACAGCAGAACAGATGGGTGACCTGTAGAACCATACCAATGGCACAATATCAACGTCAGCTGGGAAAGACATACGATGGTCGAACCATGGCGTTCCCACCAATGAAAGACATCCTTCAGTGGATTAATAGGATTGATGTCAATTGACCATGGAAAACACCTGCTCAACAATAAAGACCCGCTGGCACCCTATGGCCACAAACCATGTCACACATAGGTAGATGGAACAGTCAACGTAAACATTTCGTGCCACGGCAGGTCACACATGGTATCCAAAGGTTCTTCATAGACATGTATGCGCTTATCACCCGTAGGCCCGTGGGACGTACACATAACATGGGAGCATCCAGGCTTTAAGTATCCACCCGTACACTTCCATTTGTCACTTTCTATGCGAACAATGAACATGTAGCCACAGCATAGAAAGCACAGGCACTGCTAACGACACACGTATGTCAACAATTCAGAAGGCATCCTATGAACACACGTATTACATGATATTGTACTATGCCGACCCCTCAACAATCAGAGACCTAACAATGTATATGGAAGATATGCATAGCATATCACTGTAATACAATGGTACAGAACTGACAGAGTAGACAAATGTATGTTAACCCTACATCTGCATCTACACTACATTCCCGTTACGGTGTTTGCTCCACCTGCTTCACAAAGGATGCCTCAACAGTTATCCATCGGTCAGCCCTGGTGTGGCCAAACCTCCACCTACTAATCTATCTACATACGCATTCTTCAGCATAGCTGTGGAGGTCCCTCCTGTGGTGTAATACCCTAGACGTCGTAAAACACCGACTGTAGGCGTGTGCCTTGTGATGTGCCCATAGCCGTAGGCATGCCAATCCTGCGGCATTTGCCCAGGCCGCTGCCTAGTAGGGCCACCTGTCTAGTAGGCGTGTCACGTAGGTATATCAAGATGGGTGCACCATGTGTTGTGCTGGCGTGTGCCATGTAGCCCCACAGCCTAGGGCACCGGCCGATCTAAGGCCGCTGCCGTCAGGGTAGTACAGTCTGCAGGTATGTGCAGACGTGCACATGTGACAGCGGGCCACAAGGATACCCATAGTGGCGACAGCTGCACACATGGCTATAGTGGGACACACGGCCATGCATACAGCACACATAGACATACACACACCATTAATAGGCAAGTACACACAAGGTGTATGTCATGTATGGGTAAAGCGTAAGGACAGCAAGGATAGCTGTCTGCCATGTAATCCAGCGATGTCTATGAGGTGTTCTGGAATACGGACAGTGCATGGACAATGTGTGGATATGCAAAGTACCACAGTTATATGTGTCAGCCGTGCAAATATGCGATACATGGGGAAGACGGCTGTCCATGGGAGCAGCGAATACGGCCACAACATAGGTACATAGATATACAAAGAAAGAGGTACATAGCACATCCGGCAGGCCCGTGAGTGTAATGTACACAGCAGCAACCCACAACACCATAGTAGGGTACGTGGAGAACACGCTACGGAGGTCGCCCGACCAGAAGAAGCACACAAGCAGTACACGATCTGCGTCCCACCATCCACAAACACAAGGATGGCGCCAGGATATGGGTGTTCGCGTAAACCTCAAAGCCATACCGTATGAACCCATGCAGCTGGGAGCATGGACACACACACACATGTGGCACGCATGGTGATTGACCACACCCCACATACCCAACCGCACAAGCGTACAACACAGGTATGGTATGCTTCGTGGACCACCGAGCACACCACCAGCAGAGGCACATGTACAGGTGGGTGACAACAACCGTACAGGAATGGCCGCTGGTAGGCAAGGTATGTGTTGCGGGCGTCTAAAAGCATGTACATCCGCAGAGGCAGCTGCAAAACACACACACACACACACGCAAGGGGGGAGTCAACCTACGCCTATCTACATGAACTCACTACAGTATGAAGCATTTACAGAGCGCTACCGGGTTTACTGAGCACAGCTGTCAGAGGCATACTTCTAGGCTGGTGACATCACCCGCAAAACAATAGCTGGCAATAGGCAAGGTATGTGTTGGGAGGCGTATAATAGTATGTGTATCCGCAGAGGCAGCTGGAAACACACACACACACACACACACACATGGAAGGGGCGGGAGTCGAACCTCGCCTATCTACATGAACTCACTACAGTATGAAGCATTTACAGAGCGCTACGAGTTTACTGAGCACAGCACTGTCAGAGGCATACTTCTAGGCTGGTGACATCACCCAAAACAATAGCTGGCAATAGGCAAGGTATGTGTTGCGCAGCGTCTAAAAGTATAATCAGTCGCAGAGGCAGCTGGCAACACACACACACACACACACACGGAAGGGCCGGGTCGAACCTCGCCTATCTACATGAACTCACTACAGTATGAAGCATTTACAGAGCAGCTACCGAGTTTGCTAAACAGAGCGCTGTCACAGGCATACTTGTAGGCTGCTGACATCACCCGCAAGACAATAGTTGGCAATAGCCAAGGCATGTGTTGCGGTGCGTCTAAAAGCATAATCAGTCG
The DNA here is from genome assembly GCF_019279795.1 of Protopterus annectens. Lineage (NCBI taxonomy): Eukaryota > Metazoa > Chordata > Ceratodontiformes > Protopteridae > Protopterus > Protopterus annectens. Next base: position 1,677,008,280 of record NC_056743.1, read on the forward strand.
CAGGCGCAGCTGGTAACACACACACACACACACACACACGGAAGGGGCGGGGGCGAACCTCGACTATCTACATGAACACACTACTGTATGAAGCATTTACAGAACGCGCTACCGAGTTTGCTAAACAGAACGCTGTCACAGGCATACTTGTAGGCTGCTGGCGTCACCCGCCAAGACAATAGTTGGCAATAGCCAAGGTATGTGTTGCGAAGCGTCTAAAAGCATGTTCAGTCGCAGAGGCGGCTGGAAACACACTCACAGACACACACACACACACACACACACACACACACACACGGAAGGGACGGGGGCGAACCTCGCCTATCTACATGAACACACTACAGTATGAAGCATTTACAGAGCGCTACCGAGTTTACTGAGCAGGCGCTGTCAGGAGGCATACCCCTCGTGAGTGGTATCATTTGCAAAGGCAATGCGCCCGCGGTGTTCGGACAGAGTCGCGATCACGCGGTCTGTTACCATCCGAAGGTCGCCGTACACTAACACGTTAGTGCTGCAGTCCAGAATAACAAGTAACTACTGATCAGTACATCACTGCATACTGGGCATGCTCAGACACTTAGACTCGGCACAGGGCAGACATGCATACACATGTTGCGCCGGCATGGGTGGCGTAATGTGGACCGTCGTGTGTGTCCAGCCACACAACAGAAACCTGGCGATGCCACAGACGTGGCCGTTGCGTAGGGATAGAGGCATGCACCCGGGGTATTACTGCAGGCGGCTGCGGTGTGCACTGTGCTGTGTGTCTATCTACACAGCTGCCTACTGGGCATGCTCAGACACTTAGAGTCGGCACAGATCAGACATGCATACACATGGTGCGGCGGCATGGGTGGCGGAATGCGGACCATCCTGTGTGTCCGGCCACACAACAGTAACCGGTCATGCCACAGGCGTTGTTGTTGCTGCGGGGAATATGTAGGTGCAATTAACCATGTGTAGGACTGGCCTACAGTTTGTTGCATGCTACAGACAACCCTCACAAACACAGGATACCTTCACAGATGTCCTGAGGACACTGGTGAGTGGGCATGCTCTCACAACAGCACCGTTTGGGTGACATGAACCACCCATACATAGCCTGGGAACATTACCCATGGCACAACACAGTCGCCAGCAGTCCCAGGTGTTCACACACCTGGCCACTGTTAAACAGCCATGCACCATACATACCAGGGGATGTCTGACAGTTCTGCCCATCACGCATGGTGAGGATATGCCCCACACAGGATGTACAGCCCTCAATGGTGATGCAAGACCGTATAGTGGATCCACTGGTCATCCACTCACTGTAACCAACACCAGCATGGGGACCTCAGTGATGACCTCTCCACAGAAAACCACACACATCATATGACCGGTGTGGTACCCTACATGTCCTCCATGCCAATGTTGAACAGAGGCCAGACCGGAAACGCCTACCGAATGCCTTCCACGACCACCCACATGCATGTCTGCAACAGGCAAACATGATGACATCAGGACCTTGTCCACCACAGGTAGGCACATGGTGTGGTGGACCGCAGCCACTGACTACCTGTACATCAACAGTTGGAGCTACTACATGGCAGGGCAATGACAGTACCAGGAAACCATCACCCATTCATACCGGCGTCACCATACGGCCCCACATACCAACATCCAGGTCCGCTCGTGGGAGTGGTACTGCAGAGGGCACATGAGACAACCACAGGGCCTTCCCTAACTGTGGTAAGGACATGGTTGGGGGCACACAGACCTGCATGGAAATGGTCCAGAATGGTACAACAGTCACTGCACCCACAGACATTGTCTGCATACCACAGGACATGTTCCATGCATACATCCCCCCCCAACAGGGAACATATCCATCCCACCAGAGTGTATCCTCCCAAACATGTCATATGGCCTGGGGTGATCCCATATCTCTATGGCGTTTGACACGTCAGCAATGGGCACCGATGGTTTCCCTGGCTGTGTGCTACCCATCCTCTTTAAGGCCCTCGGCCCACACATGCGGCCACTGTGTCATGTTAGCCTTGATGCCATATGGCATCTGTGGTCCCACTATGCCAGGGTAGTGCTCCTATGGACTGTCAACAGCCACACCCTATACGCTTGACAAGTGTTGTCTGCAAAGCTGTGTGGAGGTCCATACAGGTGGTCATGGTTACAGATAGCGGTGTACAGCCAATACCGGAACATACCCACAACTACATAGTCAAGGGCGGATCCTGCCTCCCGAACCTGCTCGTCCAGTCTGGAGTGTTCACCAAGGCCATTGATGGGGATGTGTGGGTTTGCACAGTACCATGACCTGGTGGGGCGTTCAGAGCACACTACACATGGGACCCATGGAAAGGCTCGCCAGCATACATGTGGGGACATATGTCACCCGATGCTTCTCACACAGGTTGGAGGTCACACCACACAGGGTTGGTGCTCAAGGTGCTTTGTCACACTCATATCTGGACCCAGTGGAGGCCCACAGGGCTCACTCCTGTGCACCCTGCCATATGGCATCCGACCTTCCAATGTGCATGCAATCATAGGGATTGTAGCAGACAAGGTATGCAGATGACTACGCACCGACCGACATACCCAGCACGCCATGTTACAGGTACATCGATCTAGGGCGTCATAGACATGGCTGACTGGTGCCAGAGCCATGGCCTGCTACTAGATGCCAGAGAAGGTGCAGCCCTACCCAGTGTGAAGAACATGTTCGTCCCAATGTCACATGTAGGTGGTACGCCATTAAAGGTGGTGGACATGTTCAGGGTGATGGCTACCACACCTGTTGGCAACCTCTGTCAACACACACAATGGCAATGTGGGTGTGAAGACATTCCATTGTGGCCTCCTGGTCTGGATGGAATAGCAACCACATCAAGGGTGTTCATTGTACCCCTGTACACATCACACACCAGTGCAATGACTGTGTACAATGGCACATGTGGCCTGTAGCTAACCTGACGCCTGCAGCACTCGGAAGGACCGCAAACGTTCCACAAGACGGGATAGCGGTGCTAGGACATGTGTCACATGGTGCGGCCAAGGGGACACTGGCTGTGGATCTGCACAGCACAGCTGGTCCGTGGTGATCTGTGCCTGACATACACGGCCATGTCTGACCTGGGTGACATGGGCACATTCCACCTCCCAGGCCCCATGCAAACACGGGCACAGAAGCGACTGTCAGGCACCTCAACTCAAAGATGAGTGGGACGTGCTGGGGAACAGGGTAACGGCCAGACACACCCTACAACACGGGAGGTGCCAGGCCATGTGAAGGAAAGGCCCTGACTGCCTTTGTCCAGGACTGCTAATGGCGATGTGGATGTGTGACTATAGTTATCGCCAGTCAACCTCTGTGTGTCACTGCTAGACCAGGGACTGGGGACTGATGGATATGGCATCCCATCCTGAGGGGTGTTAGATGCCACACACAGTCATGCTAGGTCCACACATGTCGTGGGGCACATATCCTGTTACGTTCATGTGTGCCTATGTACCTATGTAGGGGTCCATGCGGATGTGGGTAACTGTGCTATGCTGATTTTGCCAGACATGCCTGTGGGTACCCCACGACTACGTGGGGAACTAATTACAGTGCTCCCAGTAGGCACGTGCAGTACACCATCAGTATCAAGCGGGTTAACTGCACCGACATGGTGCTACACATGTAACCACCACACATACTGTGTACACATATCAATGAATGCTGCACCTGTCCTGCATGGTATGTCTGCTGCATGATGTCCGTGCACAACACACATCACATACACACCTGTCACCAGCCATACACACACACCACAACATACACAGCACGTACTATGCGGACACAGGTATCACATACACCTCTCACTATCGTGTCCACCCTGTGCATCATAATATGTTAGCTTAACCGTGCATTGCTGGTGTGGCTCACAGTTATGCGGCAGAGACTTAATCATATGCACAGGGTGATATGTGTGCCACAGGCATGGGCTGTACCAATGGATGACATCATGTGTGTGTGTGAGGGCCAGTGCATTGAGTGGGCATGACTATGTAGAATGCATGTGGGTGTGGTGGAGCCCTACAGTTGTGTCTGCTGTGTGTGGGTGTGTGTGTACACAGTTCAGTCATCTGTGATGCCTACACGGGGTATGCTTGGCAGCCCCTGACTGTACAGTGCAGGTGTTACGGCTCACTGTGTCTGCGGTGGCCCAAGTGACCAGCGCCTGCCTGGGGTCGCCAGGCACGACCGGGTGGAGGTACAGACTGTCCACTCTCCGATGTCACATGTCCGCTGGAAACGTGCCCACGGCGGGGCCGTCCAGGGCCACGTCCACGTGGCCTGCTCTGTCCTGGTGTGGATGGTGTAGTAGCAGCTGCAGTGCTACTGCTACCATCACTGTCTGTGTGGGCATGGGAGGTGGCACGACCTGCAGCAGGTGGTGTTGCTGGCACACGCCCACGTGCCCTATGCCTCACCCCTACCTGGTGTTCCTGCACGGACTGCGCACGCTCAAGGATGGCCAAGCCTCGGTCGAGGAGACCAGCCATGTCGCCCAATCTCCTATCCAGAACATCGGCAAGATGCTGTTGTGCATTCGCCAATGCCTGGATGCTGTCATTTAAGTGCGGATTGGGGACCTCTGCAGCCTCTGCCCTTCCTGGTTACGTGCCTGCGCCGCCATTACAGTCTGGAACATGCGTCTGGTTATACCAGCTGCTGCACCCTGTACGGCAGGTGTATGGCTAGCGGTGCTCCCCCTACGGGCAGCACCTGCCACATGCCTGCGTGGCACTGCACCAGTCCTTACACTGGCAACATCGTGTGTACCCACACCTTCTGCAGCCACCACACATTCCTGCTCGGGGACAACAGACGCTGACTGACCGTCATCTATGGGCATCGGTGTTGGGGTATGTGTCGGCATCTGAACCGTGTGCAGGGATGAAAGGACGTATGTGTGATGTTCTCCACTGGCACAGACTCTGCCTGTGACGACCCTGCCTGTGCCTCATGCACATGCTCATCACCACTAGTATCTGTGGGGACACTAGCATCAGATTGACCGCGGGAGGGCGCACCTACAGCACCTGTCAATACAAAGACATACCATCGGTTACAATACAGACACACACACACACACACACACACACACACACACACACACACACACACACACACACACACACACACACACACACACACACACACACAGCATGCATGTGATAATGCAGGTGGCATGCAGCATTCACACAACACAGACCAGTGAATGCAGACCAGACATTCATAGTGGCAGTATGTACACTGCCCTGGTGGGGACAGTACAACAGGCAGGTGTCATTTAGTAGGCATGCAGTACACACATTCATGGTAGTTTGCATGCATCAGCGTGATACACCGTGTGGCGCGGGCAGGTTGAGAGTACACATGGCTGCCGACACTATGTAATGTACACCGCAAACATGTGCGGTATCATGTGGACATGTGAAGATGGTGTCCCACCGCATGCACCACATCACAATGGCTGTCATGGTGCAGTGTTATGTGTACAGTGTACAGATACAATGTATGTGTAACAGTGATGTCTGTGCAGGTACGTTTGCTGTGAGCTGTGTGCATAGCTGTGCGGTGTGTGGTGCGGGCTCTGTGCCACTGCCCAGTAGCAGGACACAGCTATGTGTCTGTGCGATGCGTGTCCTGGTCGCATTACATTGCCATGTCTGTAAGTCAGTTCAGCTGCTCAGCAGCACATATATGGTGGACATTGGAGGCACCTGTAGTAGCTGTGGAGAGGGATTTCATGTCACTGGTGTACTACATCAGATGTCCAGGGGGTCCACTACATTGATGAACCCACTATGTGTGTACAGGGTGCAATGGTGAGTACCCACTGTGGATGTGCTGTGTGGCAACATGCCTGTAGGTATCCACCATGGCCTTGTCTGTCTGACTCATTGACAATTGTGTGTGGTAGACATTGTGCACACGGCCCTGTGGTGGCCCATGTGACATACACCCATACTAGTGTGGCGTGTCACATTCTCTCTGGATATGCTGACAGTGTGTATGTCTGCTATGTTGTGCATAGGTCATATCATGGTGTGACAATGCTGCAGCCAGACATCCACGTGCATGGGACATGGCATGCGCCATGTCACAACGCGTGTGCACCGATGCAGGGCCATGGGTCACATTGGTAACACCTGTGCTCTGGCCAGATCACAGCTCACTCTGTGGTACTGTGTCCATACTGCACTGGCATACCAATGCATACTACACATGCAGCCATTGTGTAACACCTACACCATTGTATGCATAGCTGAATGCACGTAACACACCAATTGGTTGTGTGGTGTCATACCACTCTACGGTAATGGTGTATCTACTGTACATGGGTGGTGTGTATGTCGGGTGGTGCGAGCTGTATACCGTGGCGGGGGCACACACAGGTGAGCATGTCATGCCTAGACACATGGGGAATATCAATACAGCAGAACATGCGTTTGACTGGCAACAGACTTACCTGCAACAGACCCTTGTCCTTGCGACCGCCAGGCGTACCTGTAAAGGCATTACACAAAGGTATACACATTAGCCATTACTATCTCCACGGTCAGCACTGTGCATGACACATCATGCATGTGTGTGGTTGCATGTGCTATGCACATGTCTGCTAACACAACATAGCATACAATGGTTTGCATCTTGTGTGGCCATATACCTGGCATGTATTGCTATATCATGTGTTGTACTATGACACCCACACGGCCGTCGCCTATCATTCAAACAAGCAACACCGACTTACCATGCGGCCCCAGGCTCATAGCTGGGGAACACCCACCTCCACGATGGGCGCAAGTGGTTCTGCATGTTGTTCGTGGGTGTCCCCAGACTGACCAGGAGCTCCTCCGTGGCTGTGAGTGGGGGCTGTGTTGGTGGCCCACCACCTGTCCCACGTTGTTGCCTGGCGATTGCAGCGGCACGGTGTCTTGCATGCGGATCAGGTCTGTGCAGTGCCTGCGGTTGTTGGTAGCTGCGGTTGGTTCCATGCGCTGTTCACCCTCCTGCACAACTCCTCCCACATCTCCTGCCGTTCTTGTGCCTGCTGTGGCACATGGCTAAACAGGGCGTTGTAGTTACTCTGGAGGTATGGTATGATGACCTCCTCCTCCTGTCGGCTAAATGGTGGAAGCGGGAGCGTGGCATTATCGGGAAGACAAAATGATGGTGGCAGGTCACATTCACACTGCTGTGCTGGCATACTGTTGGAAATACATTGCTATGACATGTGCGACATCTGCACAGTGATCTGTGAAGGGCATCGTGGCGGTGACACAGCCGATGTTGTGGCTTCACACCATTGAGCACTGGGTGTCACATCATATCTGTGTGCCACCCCATCACACTGTGCACGCACCATGTAGATGTTAGCCTGCCATGGACATGTGTACCTGGCTGCACCTATGTCCATATCAGTTGGCATATGTCCCCATGTGGCGTCTGTGCTACTGTTCACCTGTATGCTGTGTATATGGCAGTACACATCACGTCTGTGTCCATTGTGAGCGGCAGCAGCGGCACTGTACACATACACATGGACACCTGCACATGCATGTGTTGTGCCATGTACTTCCACACAGCACTGTACGGTGCTGGACAACTGCCCCAGCTCACCTGTGTTACGTATGTGATAGACATGGAGCAATGTGTAACCATGACACATTAGCAGGAAAGGCCATGCATAGCATGTACACACACACATTGTGCAGAGCATCACACAGCACCTGTAACATGACAGGGTGCATCGCCACCACATTACTACTGTGTATGGTTGATAGTGAGAGTGCCTTTTGTCCATTGCACCATGTGGGACTGTGATAGCTCATGCAGCCTTGCTGGTCATCTCTGCATGATATGGCAGGGTATGCCACATACATGGCAATGGGTGTGACCCACCCAGGGGCTCGCGGTATTGGCAGGGTGGCTGTCCATTGCTTTTGTCATAGCTGTGTGAATATGGACATTCAACATGTTTATCACCATGGTGTGGACACTGTCCTCCAGCGAGGTATGCTGTCGCTGCTTGTTGAGGGTGTGTGTGGTGCATGCAGGTATCACATCCATGCATACACTGTAGCCCTGGCAGGTGCTATGTGCTGGGATGTTGATCGACACAGTGCTGTATGTGTACACACACCGCTATCCCATGCACATGGATGGCTGCCTGAACTGATGTGGGTAACACATATGTGTACATGCATTGCCGGCGGCCACCCACATGTCTGCTGCTGCACTACACACCGCCATCCCTCCCTGTGTGAATGTGGTGTTGGCCTCAGCAGAGGTATCCATGTATGGGGACATGGATGTTCACATAGCAGGCCCACTGATGGTATCGTCGATCTGACCATACACATATGATGCACCCTCACACATACAACCCATTCATATTGTTGTTCACAATGGTGACACGGCTATATTGCTATGCGGAGCCATTCACAGACATACATACACAGAGGCATGCCGCCCATCTGTGTCATTGCCTGGACTATTGGTGTGGTTTGGCACCTAACGTGTTTGACTGCAGGTGGCGCAGACCTACTGTGCACATGTCTACATGGTAGGCCTGTTCTCGGTAGGCATCTGTGATGTGCTGTGCACATCTCATATCTGCACATTTGGTTGTTGTCCATCGGTCCACAGGCCAGTGGTGGGACATACAGGGATGTTGCTGAACATATGTACATGCGACCCTGTACAGCTGTGGCTAGCCTCTCAGATGCTCATGTGTCGTGGACGTGAACACCGTACACACACATGTGGTTGTGGGCCGCCGTCCATACCCATCTCCACCTGTGGGTTGCTATCATCCCACACACTCCTTGTACTGTATGTTCAGGCTATGCAGCTATGTGGGGCTTGTGTGCATACAATACGATACTATGTGCCTTTGCACCCATCACAGACATTGTCACACAGGTACATCGGCAGCCATACACATCGCAGATTGTTGTCAGCATGTCACATGTGGTACACACCTAACACATCTCCTGCGGGACATGGTAATCTGTAGTGACATACCACAGCTACCCCTACATGACGGCTATGCAGGACATGTCTGTGTACATCTACTGTGACATATACACAAGCAATGCCCCCCTACCTACATCACATGGTACTACCTGTGGAGTATGTGTGTCTGCATCCATGCTATGGCCATAGATGACAATTGTACATCTATATGTGCAACATACCTCAGTGGGGGTTGTCATGAGCACATGTTCCATGTGTCAATGCATTGTTTGTGTCTGTTGGGCAGTCATTGTTGTGCATGGTTTACATGGCTGACATAGTGTACTGTGTCTGATTCCAGGTACTTCATTGGGCTACCAGCATTGTACATTTCTACAGCACATTCCAGCCATCATGTAGCCAGCTTAGATGACAGTGGGAGGTGTTCTGCCATGTGCACATATGTCACACGGTACAAGGGTGACTGACACACATTGTCAGGACTGGGTTCTGACTGCTGTGGATGTGTGTACCGGTGTTGACAACCATGACTGCACCAGATGGTGTCTTCTGGATGTGTGACATTCACAACAAACACCCACATTCACATAGCAGCACATCGTCCACGACAATTGACATTCCTGCCTGAACACTGTATGCGGTATGTTTGTATGACCACTGCATATATCACTGGTGGCCACCAGCATGGCTGCCTACAACAGCAGTGTGTATCCTGTGCAAACATGGGTTACACCAGTCACACCACACCTGTGCCAGCTGGCCCTGTAGTGGGTGACGGTGCAGTTCCATTCATCATGTAACAGTATACATCGTGCACCAGTATGTTGCAGACATGTGACCGGCTGTGCTAGTCAACATATGCACACATGACACATCACCTGGTACACCGTGTCTGCCTTGCCACCTGCTATTGTGACCACCCTGTGATGACATTATACGGCCCACATGGACGTGGACATGTGATGGCTCAATGGTGAATTAACCGTCCAGGTGTGTGTCTAGCCAGGTGTCCAGTAGCCAGTGGTCTGCATGCAGGGATAGTCTACATTGGCCTACTCTGTCACTGGGACTGTTGACTATGGTCATACTGTTGTTATGCAGGCATGTGCTGTTTGTCCAGTCTGATAGTCGTGTTGAACCACACTACCGTGGCACACATGACGTGTGGACATCTGGCTAAGGTGTGCAGCCCACATGTACATCTTCACATGCTATGCTGCCTGTGCAGCGGTGTCACATGTCTGTCTCTGGCAGGGCTGTCACAGGTAGGCACAGCATGCAGTGATGTGTGACAATGCTTACACCCTCCACTGTGCTGTACACTAGCACTGCACACACAGTACAGCACACATGTCATTTATCTACAGTGCCTGGGACCTGCCTCCATGCCCTACACGGCACACCTGCCAGTCATGATTGTACACAGATCATACCTCCCAGGCACATACCTGGACTGCAACACACACGGGTGGGTGGTTCCCACACCACACCGTGATTTACACACATACTGTATTTTCCCATGACACATTGCATCATAGGTGGTCCATGTTCAGATACCCATGTTTGTGGCCACTACGCACATTGTGACACGCGACAGTGAAGACACTGTACACCACAGGTTACATGCCAGTCGGGTTGGCATGCTGTACATTGCACCTAGGACAGTTGCTACTGCTATGTATTGCCAGCAACACGCCCTTCCCTAGTATGGACTCCCACGTACCCACACATGCTTGGCCATGCAGTACGCATAGCTGGGTGACACATTACACGACACATACCATACCTACACTACCCTCAGCATGCACCAAACCTCCATGTGTCTGTATGCTGGGCCTACACCTCCCCCCTCTGTTTGCTGAACATCCATGCTTACCATCCCTGCTAGCCACACCCTAAGCACACAACCATAGCAGCATGCATGGTACATACACACTACAGCCGGTATTACTGACATCCACTGACAGAGGTAGTTGAGGGCATGGCACCCGTCCGATGGACAGTCTATGTGCCTATGCCAACAGTGATCACAGTGCACTTCTGCTACATTTACACACTGGTAGGGACCATGCTATTCCACACTGAGACATGGTGGTGCTGGCATTTTCACAGACGCCACAGTGGTATTCCTGTTCCATGCACACGTGCTGTATGGGCACATGTGCAGGCTGTTGCACGGTAGTTTTGTTCACCTGTGTGTTGTGTGTCACTTGACAGTCATGGTGTGTCCTGCTGGTGCATGACATACTCCACAGCTAGCTACCTACACATGACTGCCAGACATTGCAGTGTGGGCCCTCACGCGGTGTGGTGGTATGTCTCTGCTGTTTGACTACATCCACATACAATGCAGCATACCACGGTCATGCAGGCATTGGCGACACAGATGTTGCTGGCATCCTGCCTGCCAATGGGGTACCTACCAACAATACACACTCTCACTCACTACAGGGTTCCAATCCTTGGCTGGACATTGTATTAACCCTGTGGACACATACATAGTACTGGCATGCACATGTTATGTCTGGGAACACAGTCCCAATGTCACCTCAACCGCCGTGGTTGTTGTATCCCGCCAACCTGGCTGTTACATGTCTCTGCAGCAGCACACGTCAGTGACTGCTAGCCCATTCATGTACGTTGTGCACCCTGACCACCACACTACCACATCTATCACACTACACATGGATGGTACTGCATTGCACGTATGGGGCTGCATCTCTACACCCATGACTGGGCCATTCAGTATGGCACTGGGCCACATCTTGACATACATGCTTCACACACTCATTGACTACCTGCATGCCTTTCCTGGCACCCTTGTTGGGCTTCTGTGCGCCACAGCACACCACATCCCATGCTGGCCACCTGTCATATTATTGCATGGGTGGTTGGGGTGGTACAGAGGTATCACATCAGACATGATCCGCTCTTTGCCCTTCAGCACCATTCCACTTTATGCTATTGACAGTGTACACATCCAGCATCACATCGTACCCTATGTATCGGCATGTTACGCCATGTGCCTTCTGTACAGTTCACACAGTGGTGCAGGCATATCATGCTAACTACAACATTTCAGGGGCGTGTGGCATTGCACGTTCCTCAGACATGTGGCCCCTCATGCTCAGTATTTGCATGCGTGCACTACCTGCTGTCACACAGTACTGTACATGCCTACATATACCACTTCTACATACCTGGCAGCATTCTAGCTCATCCTACTCATGTTGCTGACACCCATACAGGTGTCAGTGTGGCAGATATATCATGTAGATATCATTGCATCAGTTACATCACACATAGTGCATACACATCACCTTTGCATACTGACAGTCATGCGGTGTGTATCACATGGATACTGTCCCTATACAGGCATATCACGTTGTACATGGTTGATGTACACACACATAGCCCACATGGTGCTGTGGTTGCCATATTACACCATAAGCGTGGGTACACATGTGCAGGACTACACATTTCTGGACCGTATGTCTAGCTGATACCTTGGGTGCCCTTGTACCTGTGCCATACACACATGTACACGCAGGCCGTGTTACAATAACACATGTGTGGTGTACCTTACACAATGGATACAACGTTACATGTCTCAGTATAGTCATGCTGTGCTCTCTACCCAGCTCAGACAGTTTACATATGCAAATGACAGTCATGTAACACATCTGTGCTCACCTGCATGCCACTAACACAGGGGTGTAATGTACTCTGCCATGGGCCATGTTCTCCACAGTACTGATGCATGTAGTACTCCTACATGGCGTTTGCAGTGGGCAGGCGGGCAGGAGCAGTCCTGCATGTGTGCACACATGCCACATTGCTCAGCCGGGCGTCTGTGTGACATCCACAGACTGGACACACACCATGCTGTGGGACATAGGTCCTGTGCACATCCCACAGGGGCACACTGTGTCACTAGTCATGTGATAGCTGCCTTGCTGGTAGGGTGACACAGACCCATGGTACCACCACAGCGGGCGTACTGTATAGACATGACAGTTGACATCCAGTTCTGCCGTTCAGTGGACACTACCATGGTTGTTTGGTGTCAGTACTGTGTACATTTCACATGTGTTTACGGCCCTGCTGGACATCATTGTGGCACACATTGCACCTGCTATGGAACGTTTGGACATGGTCACTTGCTGTTACCTCCATTTCGGGTACCTATTCTGCTACTACATTGTCCCATATGTGCAGGCCATACATATCTTGTGTATGTATATAACATTAGGCCATCGCTCCATCATGCATGCTATGCCTGTGATACTGTCTATGATTTGTGAACATATCCATCATGCCAGCTTTGCATTACACATAATTGACATAGTCGCCCTACTGCGTGGGATAGGTGCACGTCGTGCGCACATTCCGTATGACATCGACGGTATATGCCCATGCACATGTGTGCTGTGACACTATACATAAATGTCCTATCCTGCTGTGGCACTTCAGTGTTGGATATCCACTGCCAGCATCGGCGTGGGTGGTGGCATTGTTCTGTGTTTGCAACCCCTATGGCAGACCTGGGGTAGGGTTACCACCTGTGCCACTTTGCAAGGGACAGTCCCTCCTTGGGCAGTTGTGTCCTGACAAAATGTATCACAAATGGCAAATGTCCTGAGATTGTGGGACATCACTATATCCCATTCTTATGTAAGAGTTGCATAACATACTTATTTATGTATGTACATTCCTAACTGTTACAAGACACACAATAAGCAACTGAACTGCTACAAGAATACACTTTTCTTTATGCAAAACAGTAGAGTTCTAACCTTTGTACTGACCTTGGGTATGAGTCCACCTGTATCATCTGAAGTGTGTCCCGTCGATTTCCCTCTTTGGCCTTTTGTAAGGGTGGCAAGCCCCCCCTGGGGTTTTCGCGGGTGTTTACATGTTGTCCACTGCTGTGCACACGTAGACCACAGTAGTTGGTATGGTGGGCGCTTTAGCATTACATATCGAACCATCGGCTCTCTCAGCCTGATGGACAGCTATCTATACCTACACACACCGTTCACATACTGTACAGATTCGTCATACGTATCGTGCGTTACACACCAGTACATGTCGTGGGTTCGACATACCTTTCCGGCCTTTGTTCTGGCTCGACTCTATTCCTTGATTCTCTTTCTCGATTTGTATGGGTTCGTATGAACATACGGTTTGAATATCCAGGAGTCTTCCTTATATTAGGCGCCGCCTGATCCATGTGAGTTAGTCAGGCCGATAGCTGTTCCTCGGTGTGTACTTGTCGCATATCAGCGGTGATCCCTTCCTTCGTTCATTCTGGCGTCGGCACTAGGCCATGGTTCTTGCCTCGTGTGGCGGTTGGTTGTTTGCAATACCTTCGTGAGGATGGTATGTATTGTATCATGTTTGTGTGACTGCATCCGCTATGTGTGGTGTCGGGTACATTTCGCTGTGGTGTTAGCCGTGGATTGTGTGTGTTGGGTATGGTATTGTGTTCGACATGTGGGTCTCTGTGTCCTGGCGGCGTCTGTCGATGGCGTTGTGCATTCAGATGTGTTACATGGCTGTTATTTTCCTGTACATAGCGAATGCATGGATGCATCAGCCGCTGCTAGTGTTTCCCAGGAGCTTGTTGTGGGTATGCGCCTGTCATTCACTGCCTGTATGTGTTTGCTACGGTTTTAGCTGTTATCCCTTTGATATGTGCAATCTGGTAGATCTGCGGATGTGTGTGACGTGCGGGCTGTGAGTCTTGCATTTATACATACCAGATATGCTTGTGTGTGTGCTCCATCCCTGCTTGGGGAGCTGCGGGTTACCTGTCTGTTGTTCCGGGAATGTTTGTTTTGTTGATGTCGTCTGCTGTCGGTATCGCCTGCATGTGTGCTTCCTGCACGTATTCCTCCTTCACATCGGTTATATATCTGCGGATGTCCGTCCGTGCCTACCATCCATTGGCATTTTGTCGCTGATAGTTACGGTGATTGTGGCCCTATACTTGGGGCGGACTGTTTGCTACCGGTAGCCTCCTATTCGTGTGCCGCTTGTTTACGTCACGGTCGTGGAACACGCGGTATTTACGGAACGTAAGTGTTCACGATCGGTGCCGAGATAGCACATTCGTATTTTCGCCGTACATGCCTGATGCTGTGTAACGTTGCCGACGGACCGTGTGGAGTCTACGTTATGGCCGCCATACCTACGGTCGTGGTTTGTACATCGTCCTTTGCATCTCCTGTTTGCTATGGCCCTGTGGTACACTTTGGGACATTTGCGCTTTGCATCATTTTACGTCGCCACGTGCATAGCCACTGAGGAGATGTCAGTACTACTTTGTGGTACTGCTGTACATACGCCTATGGTTCCTGTACTGTATGCCTCGCCTGTTATTACACTCGCCTGTGACATGTCACCTTCATACACAGTTTACACTGGTACACACACACAGCGGAACACACGACAACCTCACCTCACACATACACATATTGCCGCCATGGCTGTCAACCTTCTATTTCCAGAGTGGCGAACACACACAGTAGTAATGTGAAACACATGGGCATAATGTGGAACACATAGTAATGGCATAGTGACAACTTCAGCTAAGTAGGTCATAGGTTGATTATGATATGCTGATTTACTTACAGTGAAGAACCTTTACTGACTTACTATGAGTACATTCTATTTACCAGGATGTCATTTATATACATTCCTAACAATGGATGTTTGAGAGACATTTTCAATGTGGAACTTGTAGGAACTGCGAGGAACATGAACTGTTTTACACCCCAAATGAGGTACATTCCTCATAATGTCGTACACTTCACTGGTATGCTTTCCGATTGAGCACCGATGGTGGAACACAATACCTGCGTTGGCCGCATCGCCGGTGGCGGCGTGTATCTCCGCACTCATATCCTATGGATATGACACGCACATATGTAGGGTTGCCACCTTTTCAAATGGCCAAAGTGGGACATTTTTAGAAACGTCAGATTTTGCATGCCAACACATACCCACGGCCAGTACAAAGGACAGCGATTCACTTTTTGACGGAATACAACGATGTAGCATTACAGTTGCTTATACTGTATATTATCATATTGAGAGGTATCTCCTACAAGATAACTGTACTATGCAGCTAATAAAGAAATTATAGGAAATAGTTTTGTCCTACAATCTCAGGACATTTGCCATTTTGTCAATGTTTTGCAGGACACAACTGCCCAAAGGTGGACTGTCCCTCACAACGTGGGACAGGTGGTGACCCTACACATATCCCGTTACTGTACCGTGGACTGGTGACCATCCCGACACGCGGATATGTATTGATGCAGGTTAACATTTCCATGGCTGGCGTTACCTGCCCTGCCCACCCTCCAGGATGATCGGGTTGTCGGTCACTATGTTTACTATGTGGTGATTTCGCGTCTTACTTATCTGTGAACTTGCATCCCTGGGTTCCATATTACCCTGTTGTACTTTCTATCTGTGTATGCGTACATATATTTCTACATGTGTACTGATATGTATTTCGTAGCTGTGTCTGCACATGCGTACATGTGTGGTCGACTTGGCGATAGTGGCAGCATATGGCTCGCCGTGTGCTGTTGAACCGGCGATGCGTTGAGGTGTTGGCGTTCCATGCTCTGCTGGCTATTGGGTGTGCAGTGTTTGGCGGTGCCTTTGTTGGAGTCACACACGTCCGCATACACGGTACACATTACGGGCGGACATGTTTGTGTGGCGTCCATTTTACTGTGTGTGCAGGTCAGGAGGTGTCAGTCCATGGGGCCTACACTGTCAAAGTATGTGCTATGCGTTCCCTCTTTGCCAGGGCGTGAGGCATATTAGGTGCGCCTCTGTCTACCTACTGGGGCTGGCTCAGTGTGTCCGTGGCGCCCGCAGCCTGTGCCTGTGCTTGCCCTGGCAGTTGTGGCGGGCTTGGTGGCCCTCCGGCATTATGTCCCTGCAGCAGCTGTTTCCATAGAATCATATTGTGTAGCATACAACATACTATGAATATGTGGGCACTTGTGCCTGGAGAGTACTGCAAGGCTCCACGGATGTATCCAAGCACCGAACCGTGATTTCAACATCCCGAACACACGCTCTATGATTATTCTCGTTTGTGCGTGTGCCTCATTATGGCGTTCTTGCATGTGTGTGTGTGCATTTCTGATGGGTGTCATCAACCCACGGCTCCAGTGCGTAGCCAGCATCCCCACAAGGTGACCTTGTGTGATGTCCCCACTGGCGAATACCTGATACAGCTGTGAGGCATGCCAGATATGGGAGTCGTGGTAGCTTCAGGGCTGCCAGCACACACATCCATGATAATGCCCCGCGCATTGCACCGCGACCTGGCAATTGATGGAGGTATCCCTTGCGGTTTATGTAGCGTCTACCCTGCTCCCAGGTGGTGACTTGATTTCTATGTGCGTACAGTCTATCGCACCCAGGACCTCCGGTATTGTGCCACACGGTGGAAGCGGCGCATATTGCTAGCCAACTCCTCCTGAGATGTGGGGAACTTTATGTGCTCATGGGCATGTGGTAACATGGCATCCAGGAACTGGTGTAGTACCCTGGATGCTGATGCCTGTGAGATGCCCATTATGTCGGTGGGCCTTTGAAAGGTACCTGTAGCCAGTATTCGCAAGCTCACACATACCTTTGTGTCCACTGGGATGGGCTCCCCTCTGTTGTCTCTTGTTCTCAGGCGCGGCCGCACAGCTCCACTATTTGCTGTAACGTGTCCCTGGCCACCCTGTAGCGCTCTACTATCTCCAGGTCTCGCAGCCCTGGTAGGTCACCCTTGGTCTGAACACTCTCCTTCTCCTGTGAGGCCTAATGTTGTTGTCGGCACCACCCTCCGCAACTCCGTCTGTCTCTGCCACATACCTATGCATCACGGCCACGGCGGCACCCGGCATATACACGGTTAAAGTTCCCCGGCTGTTTACACCCTACGGTGCGGGCGTTTGGGAAATCGCTGTGTGTTGTGCGCATTCACATTTATTACTGTTGTGCTGTATACCCGGTGATGTCATTGGGTGTGTCTGTGCGGCCCTATCCATGGATTATTTCCGTGGTTTTACGCTTGCAGCTGCAACGGTACTGCCTGTAGTGTTACATTACAGTTGCCTGTATTGCCTTGGCCTTGCATCTTACATTACTGCATCCTGCAGGCACATGGCATATGATGCATTTTATCTGCAGCCGCAGTTATGCTACCTCTGTACTTGGCTGTGCTATTTCGGTTCTTTGCTCTTTGCATTTCTACTACATCCCCTATTATCTTTGCACTCATATGCCTCCCCTTTCCGTTCTGCAGGAGTGTGCATGCAGAGTTATGAGCTGCCGGCGTTTGGCCTTCCTGCATTGATTGGTGTTAATTGCTCATTCACGGATACATTTTACACTGCTTCGCATTTCCTCGTATTCTCCGCATTACCTTCCTATATCCCTGGTTGTTGCCGGTGAGGCCGTCCACATGACTGGTTTCGGAACGTAGTCATCCTCGTGCACATGCATTTGTACCGCGCATTCTGTACTCTCAAGCGCATCTATTTCCTAACACGCCAGTCCTGATGCTGTGATGTGCATTGTACAGCCCAGATTTGCTGTCCTCCAATATCGCTTCCTCCTACGGTGGCACACCCTCTGTGGTTGACATGTATCTCGTGTAGGCCACTCCTCGGTGTAATACCGCTTCGCCCGTTTGCTCCATCCCACGCTGGGCGCCGTTTTGCGATTCACTATTATCTGCCTCATTTGCATGGAATTGACTACTAATACCTGATTACGGGCGCGGACACCGCCACCACTCCTTGACAACCATGGCGCGGGGGTTGCAGCTTTACATACATACTATGGTGTGTGGTGGCTGTGCAGCGGATTTGTGTTCTAATGCTCTTTTAGGACATTGTCATATTATTTCATTGCTTTACAACTTCTGTGCACATATCCCGGGTCTGCTGTTCTTTCTGCGTCGTGCCATTTATGTCATTTTACATTTTGTGCATATTTTCTTTGGACATTCTCGGTGCCTTTCCACATTGGCATATTGCACCTATATGATACCTGACTTTGACAGCCTTCCGTTACTCCTCCGGTATGTTTGGGTAAATGTAAACCGTTTTTTGGTTTACATTGCCTTCTACGCTTCGCCTCGCCGCCGTGGATCGCTATTTGCCCTCATTTGCATGGTGCAATACCGCACACAGTGTGTTTTGCATACCAGGCGAGACGGTCGGCGCTGCCCGGTAGTGCACGTGGAATTCATTCATACCTGAATCGCTCAGCAGCCATATTTGGCGCTATAACACCTTAACGCTATGCAGGCGCCTGGGCGCAAGGTTCATGAATCGGGGAATGTACTTTTAAGAGTACATCTGCCTGTAATTTAACTAGGACTAAAACTCATGTCATATGCCATGTACAACATTGATAACAAACAGATTACTCTGTACTTATTACACTTTGTAAAAAAGTTATGGACCAATACCTATAATATTAACATTTTGCCTATGTAAATTACTTACATTTCCAAGCCATTCACTACAAAAACTCATAACTGATTGCCAAATTCTCATCTAATCTCTCACACAAACTAGAAGCTTGTGAAAACAGTTATGCATAGATTTTGGCTATTTGCATTCATATTCATTCATCTAACAGGGCTGAATTATAGAAGCAGACTGCTAATGTCTGCATTTTATGCAGAAATATAAGTATCACTTAATAAAATTGTATTTGTTTTTCAACTTTATGTTATTCCACTATTCCCTATAAAACCTGGGTGGGGGTGGATATCCCCACTTATGGTGAGCCTGGCGTTAAAATGGTTATACAGATGTTGGAGTTTGGTGAGGAGTGTGAGAAAGTATTGTGTTTTTTTGGAGTGGGAATGAGAGCATATGTGTTTAGTCCTGAATTGGTCCTTTATGTAGTTCTTGAATAACTGTGGGCAGATATCATTATAATGTGTGGTGTCTGTATACGAGAGTGCATAATGCAGTGTTGTGCTATAAGTTTAGGGATATTGCTAGAGTGATAACTTGTGGTGTTGTAAAGAATTATGAGAAGACAGAGTAGACTTAGTTGTGTGATAGTCATGGTTATAAAGTTTAAGTTGTTTCTAGGTGGGGGGGTCTGAATAGGAATTATAGGGTTGCACTATGTGTGGATGGGGAAGTAGTGTGGGTGGTGTAAAAAAATGCCTAGTGGGAATGAGAGTGATTGGGAGTATTTTGTGTGGAGCAAGTTGGTGTGGTATAATGTGATATGACTTGAGGAGCTGTGTTTGGTGGAGGTGATGTGAGGGTGAGCTGTGGGTGTGGCTGTGATTACTCTAATTGTAGAGGTAGTGGGGTGGGAGGGAATAGAGGGCAGGGCAAGGGAGGCGGAGAGCCCGAGCATTAGCGAGGGCTAACGGAGGGGCAGAGCCAACCAAGACAAAAGAAAAAGTAAGTATTACTTTACAAATCTGAACACTTTTAAAACAAATTCCTGAGGTCTAATGGCTTACAGGCAAGCAGAATGTAATTGCTGAGGAGCACTTGTGTCCTGGTGGGAGACTAGAAATTTAAAGATGGCTCCATGCTCAGCAGGATTCTAATATAGACTTTGTATTGGGGGAGGGAGATAGCACAAGGGGTGTAAACCAGGTGGAATGCAAAGAAATCAGAGAGGTAATCAGTGGAATCAGTGAAGGCCTCAGAGGGGGTAAGTAATAATTCAAACTACCTGTAAAGTGAAGGAGAGAAGAGACAGCAAAGTTTATTAAGGTTGGGAGTGTGTCTTCACATTGACTTACTGATTAGTAACTAGTTTGTGCACAGATTAGAGTAAGGAGATACATTAGCAATGAAGGGGAATGTATAGAGATGCAAATAAACAGGTGGGTCTCCAAGTGATACAAACTAAGGCAGAAAGCACTGAGAGGGCTGCTTGATGGTTAATTTAGTCACAGGGATGTGAATTAAATGTATACTGTCTATTGGACAGTTAGGATTACTGTACTAGTGGCGGGGGCACAAGGCTACAACAGTCAGTTTTATTAGCAAGCTGAAAACTACTAAGAAATACTGCTAATGTAATAGCTTCACTTTCATAAAACATACAAGTAGAATGCCTGGGTGGACTGACCCTGCTCTTGAGGCTCAAAATGTATATACTTGTTTAGTTTGCAGTACTGATTCCTTCTTATACTGTATGGGTGGAGTGGTAGCCGCAGACTGCAGATTTGCTTGAGTGTGCTCCTGCTCTTGAGGCTCAAAATGTATATCCTTGTTTAGTTTGCAGTACTGATTCCTTCTTATACTGTATGGGTGGTGTGGTAGCCGCAGACTGCAGATTTGCTTGAGTGTGCTCCTGCTCTTGAGGCTCAGAATGTATATCCTTGTTTAGTTTGCAGTACTGATTCCTTCTTATACTGTATGGGTGGTGTGGTAGCCGCAGACTGCAGATTTGCTTGAGTGTGCTCCTGCTCTTGATGCTCAGAATGTATATCCTTGTTTAGTTTGCAGTACTGATTCCTTCTTATACTGCATGGGTGGAGTGGTAGCCGGAGACTGCAGATTTGCTTGAGTGTGCTCCTGCTCTTGCGGCTCAGAATGTATATCCTTGTTTAGTTTGCAGTACTGATTCCTTCTTATACTGTATGGGTGGAGTGGTAGCCGCAGACTGCAGATTTGCTTGAGTGTGCTCCTGCTCTTGAGGCTCAAAATGTATATCCTTGTTTAGTTTGCAGTACTCATTCCTTCTTATACTGTATGGGTGGAGTGGTAGCCGCAGACTGCAGATTTGCTTGAGTATGCTCCTGCTCTTGAGGCTCAAAATGTATATCCTTGTTTAGTTTGCAGTACTGATTCCTTCTTATACTGTATGGGTGGAGTGGTAGCCGCAGACTGCAGATTTGCTTGAGTGTGCTCCTGCTCTTGAGGCTCAAAATGTATATCCTTGTTTAGTTTGCAGTAATGATTCCTTCTTATATTGTATGGGTGGTGTGGTGGCCGCAGACTGCAGATTTGCTTGAGTGTGCTCCTGCTCTTGAGGCTCAAAATGTATATCGTTGTTTAGTTTGCAGTACTGATTCCTTCTTATACTGTATGAGTGGAGTGGTAGCCGCCGACTGCAGATTTGCTTGAGTGTGCTCCTGCTCTTGAGGCTCAGAATGTATATCCTTGTTTAGTTTGCAGTACTGATTCCTTCTTATACTGCATGGGTGGAGTGGTAGCTGCCGACTGCAGATTTGCTTGAGTGTGCTCCTGCTCTTGATGCTCAAAATGTATATCCTTGTTTAGTTTGCAGTACTGATTCCTTCTTATACTGCATGGGTGGAGTGGTAGCCGCAGACTGCAGATTTGCTTGAGTGTGCTCCTGCTCTTGCGGCTCAAAATGTATATCCTTGTTTAGTTTGCAGTACTGATTCCTTCTTATACTGCATGGGTGGAGTGGTAGCCGCAGACTGCAGATTTGCTTGAGTGTGCTCCTGCTCTTGAGGCTCAAAATTTATATCGTTGTTTAGTTTGCAGTACTGATTCCTTCTTATACTGCATGGGAGGAGTGGTAGCCGCAGACTGCAGATTTGCTTGAGTGTGCTCCTGCTCTTGAGGCTCAAAATGTATATCCTTGTTTAGTTTGCAGTACTGATTCCTTCTTATACTGTATGGGTGGAGTGGTAGCCACAGACTGCAGATTTGCTTGAGTGTGCTTGGCAAGCAGAATGTAATTGCTGAGGAGCACTTGTGTCCTGGTGGGAGACTAGAAATTTAAAAGATGTTGGAAGTCAGTTAAAGTTGTTTGGAGTCAAGATGTATCATGCACATCTCTATTCTTATGTGAGTACAACCAGTTTGTGAAAAAAAAATGCTCGTGGTAATTGCACCTTGACAAATCTAAAATGAGGAAGAAACACTGTTTCTCTGGCCAAAAGGGATTCACCATAATGATCTTGGCGATTTCTTCTAAATCTTCAGAGGTATCGTGAACATCAGTGGGAAGGGTGGAAAAGCATACAGGGACATTCCCATCCAAGGAAAAGAAAAGGCACACGTCTTCCAGGCCTTCATCCGTCGAGTTCTGGAGTAGAATTTTGCCAACTGATTGTTTAGAGAGGAGGCAAAATGGTCTTATTGAGTAACTCCCCACAGATAAATACATTTTTGGAAGACCCCTGATCAAGTTTCCATTCATGAGGGTCTGACTTTGTCCATTCTCAACTTGTCTGTCACAAACATTTGCTCTGCAAAATGTAGGAAGCCTGTGGAGGGAGATGGTGCTGTAAAACTATATCCCATACTAATGTGGCTAGTCTGTATAGAGGTTTCCCCTTTTTTATGAAACATGTCACTGTGGTATTATCCGTAGACCAAAGATGATTCAGAGAAATGAGTGACTTGATAAGGGCAAGCATCACTTTTGTATTTATGTATTCATGTCTGTTTTTGTTGTCTCAGATACCTTGCAATTTTATTCCTGTTGTTACTGCTCCCCAAGCAAAGTCAGAGATGTCGGTGGTGACTGACTAATTTGGAACAGGAGGGGAGAAAATGGAACATCGACTCAAAGATATCTGAGGTCACCACCAAGTTATTTCTGTTCTCACAAATCCCAGAACTGGAATCCGAAAAGATAAAGGGTGTTGACACCGGGACCAAACACACTTCAGGTACCATTGTATCTTTCTCATGTAGAGTCTTGTAATGGAGGTGTCATGAGAATCATAGATACCATAAGACCCAGAATCCTGAATATTCCCTCCTAGTAACCAACATCTGAGTGTAAAACTCCTTGAACAGATCTAAATATAGATCTTTTTGGTCCTGTGGAAGAAAAGCTGTCTGTACTGAGGTGTCTAGCAGACATCCTCAGAAAAATAATTCTGTTTGATGGAATCAAAAATGATTTTTCAATGTCCTCTTGGAATTCCAGCCTATATAGAACATCTTTCACCAAAGTGACAGATTCCTGATACTTTTTTGAGCCTGCAAAGATAAGCAAGTCATCTAAATATGGACAAATATGGATACCCTGCAGCAAGCAATTTGCTACAACTGGAGCTAGCCTCTTTGTGAACACTCTTTGTGCAGTGAATAGCCCAAAGGGTAAAGGCAGAGAACCAAATAATATGATCCAATACTCAAAAATCAAGATAAAAACCCATGCAGAGAGGAATCATATGTGTTCAAATAAAGATTTTCTCACTGCATGGTTACAGGCTTGATTTGTTGGGTATTACACTGGCTATTTGCATTAGCACTGCATTTAATTATTGATATACTGATTTTATTGCATTGACTTATAACAGATAATGTGATCCAGACACATAAAACCTTAAGAAACACCTGAAATCTGGTTGGATAGGAATGTGATGATAACATCTTATAAATCTAAGGTTATCAAAAGAAAAAAAACTCAAATAAGGAAGGAGTAAGAGGTTGTGATTTGAAAGCATTCTGAACTTGGGCACTATCACAAACAGGTATAGGAAAAAAAGCTCCGACAATGGTTTCCAAGCATTTTCTTTCCTTGGCACCAGAAACGTTCTTGAATAAAAACCTCTTGCCACCTGGGAAGGAGGAGTATTTCTATTACCCCCTGTGAAAGCTTGCATTCTAGGACAGGTGGAAACAGAGGGATTTGTTCTGGTAGATATGGAATAATTCCCTGGAAAGGAAAGATTTTTTTCCCACTGCCATCTGTAACCCTGTCAAATCTCTCTCAGAGCCCATTTGTCTGAAACAATTGTTTGCCAAACAAAGAAATAGAGATTCAGACTTTCTGGAAGGGAAAGGAGAATGCCAGGGTGGTTGGGATGGTGGGAACAATGTCTCTCACACAATCATTTTGACTTACTTGACTGTTTTTTGTTTCAGGAAATCTTACTTTCTTTTTGGAACCTACCTGTTATTATTTTTTAAATATCTGCTTAACAGCATTTTACCAAGACTGTTTTGTTTCTTGCCAAAATTGGAGCAGAGAGCAGAAAACATTGGAAATTTAGACAGGGAAGGCTGGAAGTCTGACAAATTTCCTGTATCAGATTATTCTTCTCATCACATTTTTTATAATTGCTGCAACATGGGATCCAAAAACAAAATCTGCATCCAAAGGTGAAGTTAAAACTAATTTTTTACATCCACTGGGAGGTTCTGTGAATTCAGCCAGAGAAACGTTCTCAACACAGTAGCAGTGGCAGCAGACGTAGATATAGTATTGTACAGAGTCATGAACATATTTTAAATAATGAGTAGTAGTAGTCTTTCGGCTTTTCCCGGTTAGGGGTCGCCACAGTGGAAATCCAGTCCGCTAATGATTGGTAGTTAATTTTTATGTGCCAAGTTACCAGCCCTGACGCACAACCTTCAAAGTGCCATTCACGCATGTCTCCACGTAGAAAACGCTCTAGCTGAGAATCGAACCGGACAGCGTTTGACTGTGAGTAGACAACGCTACCGCAGCACCACCACTGCGGGTATTTTAAATAATGAGTAGTGATTGAAAAACAGAAGAAACTAAACCACACAAACCAGATTTTCCTCACAAGAAGGAAATGTAGATAAAACATCCCTTATATTGTCAAGTTAGTCAGAATAAACTCTAATGTATGAGCCTGACAATTCAAAGTCCTAAAAATTAAACTTGCAGAAGTATACACATTTCCCCCTAACCTATCAATAGTTTTACCATTCTGGTCAGAAGGGGAAGGATTACAATTAAAATGTTTGGCAGCAGATGGACTGAGTGAAACTCTAGCTCTGGGTCAGGGTGGGATGAGTGTATAGAAATTTGAAAGACCAAGGTACTTTGTATATTCTATCTGCTTTCTTAGGTGCAACATGTTGGCTTTCAGGGGAAACCACAGGCTGTAAAAATACATACCCCAATGCTGATAGCACTGTGGGGATGGGAGGAGCTTCTGGGAATTCCATTTGTAATATTTCATAGTATTTTTGGAATTCTGGTTTTTGTAGTTTTGGTTGGAAAAGTGGCCTAATTGTTAAGGTGTTTGCCTTATAAACACAAGGTGTGGGGTTTGAGTCTCACAAGGAATAATTGGCTAGGCTTAAAATAGCTTGCAAGGGCAGTTAGCTTAGTACTAACCTATGAACCTATTTTCTGGGAGACTGAGAAACGTATATGTTCTCCCACTGAAAACACTGGCACATTCTGCAAATAGTCTCAGAGGCAAAGAATCATTGACAGGGAAATGCTGATGCCATGCTCTCCTCTGAGTCTGAATCAGAAATCTGAGGAGAAAACCTGCATCTGTCCCATCAGATTCCTCTGCAGATTCAGTTTCTTGAATCTCTTGAGAAAAAGTGGAATCCCCTTTTCTCTTACTACCACCTGATAAGAAGAGTCAATATCCTGTGCAAGACCCCAATTCCAAAATTAATTAACTATTCCCATCCATTGAAAATGGACCAGGGGAAGCTAAATATTTTATTTTCTGTTTATTTTTGACAGAAAGATTATGGCAATCAGGATGTTTAATGGTAGCAGCAGCTTCCCCAGGGTACGGCACAACATTCTGGGTAAACAAGAGCACGTTATCCGCCCCTTCATCCCACATCAAATAAAGTGGATCTCCCTGGCCACTGAGGGGACCCCAGGAGCTGCAGATGTCTATCTATATATGCAGCTCCCACTGTTAATTATGAATCCCAGAAAAATAAAGAAATACAGTGTGATTCAAACAAGAAGCAGTCAAACTTGAAACTGTGAAAAATTAAGCTCACCTGCTTTACTGCCATAGATTCTGTACCTCACATACACTTAAAACAAAAATGTGTGCATGTGTGTGTGTGTGTGTGTGTGTGTGTGTGTGTGTGTGTGTGTGTGTGTGTGTGTGTGTGTGTGTGTGTATGTGTGGTTTGTGTGTGATCTATATATATTTATATGTATCTACACACACACACACACACACACACACACACACACACACACACACACACACACATATATGGAAGGTTCAGAGTGTGGATCAGGGCAGTGATTGGAAAGGTGATTTAAGGAGGAGTGATGGAGTTTTAGGGTAATAGGTTGAGGACTTGAATTAGGAATTGGGTGCAAGTTTTTGGTTTCGAGTTAGTTTTGTAGTATTAGGCATTGGGAATGCAAAGTAGTACAGAAGATCATGCTAGAGTTAGATGATGGACAGAAGACACAAAAGGAAAAAGGAAGATGTGACATTAGGATATCATACTAGAATTTAAAAAAATGTGGAAAACTTAATATAAGCTTCCATCCAATTTTTACAATATATACATAGTGATAGCTTCATAAACAATTCAGGTGATTTGTGTGTGCGCATGTTTGTGTGTATGTGTGTGTGTGTGTGTGTGTGTGTGTGTGTGTGTGTGTGTGTGTTTGCATTATTTCATAGGTGATTAATAGGCTAACAACCTATGGAAGTCTCTTTAAGCATAGCCTTGCTTACCAAAGGTATATGGCAGGTTGATACTCTAGGGTTATTTTATGGGGTATATGTAGAAATGGGCACAGGTGGTAAAATAATTACAGGTCACCTCTATCTATTAGAGAGATAGGTGCAGGACCAGAGGTAAATTTCAGATTCCTCATCAACTGTTTTAAGTTATGCTAAAATTGGGTTAGGGAAAAGCACTGGCATGGATGCAAAGCCTGTTCCAGAGAAGGGGTGGTCTTCGAGACACATACCTGCCCTTCCAGCATATCCCAGTTATGTTGTAGGCAAGGTTTTGGTCCCTTGATCAAGTAATTTTAATGCTATTTGTCCATTAGAGTGGGATCAGAGTATGCTTTGTAGGTCAGGTATAGATCACCTCTCGGCAACCTCTAGGATAAATAGTACAGAGAGAGTGTATTGCGACAGCTTATGTAGGCCATGTTGTTTACGCCCTGTGTTCTTTTTGTGAGGATCCTCTCTGGACACTCCAGTTGTTGCATATACTTTGTCAGGTACATACCTAAGTGGGAAATGTTCTCAATAACTGGTCTAGTGAGGGCCAAATACAGATAAACAAAGACATCCTTGGGCCAACATGTCATATCTTTGCTTATAATTTGTGCAGCATAGAATAATTTCCTTACCACTGTAGAAACATGATGGTCAAATTCCAAGTTTCTTTCTGTATGCATTCCCAGGTCCCTCATCACTAGTTCTACTCTTAGGGGTGTATTATCAATATGGTAATTTCCAGAGGTAGCAATCCTTCCAAAAGATACTATTATGCATTTCCTGACAATGAGTTTTTGTCCATGGCTCTGACACCAAATATTTGTCTGTGTCAAGCCTTCTTCGAAGGAATTTGAGTTACATGGGAGATTCAGCATTCTCCCATTTTTATGAGGATTAGGTGAAAGGTGTTTGTGCCTCTAGTGAGTGTCCTATCTGGTCCAGGTTGTTTGCATTAATAAAATCCAGGAATCTCTATGCCTACACTGTTGTGGTTGTTTATGATTCGCAGTTTATAGTGGGGTAGTTACAGTCACCCAAGAATATGGTAATGGGTTAAATGGAGAGAGTCTCTATTACATTTAAGTAAGAACTCTGGGTTTTCTGGGTCATTGAGAGGGACCTATAGCTTGCAAGGATATGGCATAAGACTTTGCTTATGGCAATTTGAAAGTGGAGAAGCTCAAGGGCTTCTTACTGTTTAATAATTCTTGAGGTGTGTTTGCTTTTGATAAATATTGTAAGAAACTTCTCTGTGTGGAAGATTTTCAATTCGTATATATCTAGTTAATATATAATTTGAAATATCATACAGAATTATTAAGTATTTGAAAGTAATCAAAGCAGGGTAGGCAGTCTGTTTCTAGTAGAAAATTTTTTATTAAGTACACAGACAAGCAATCCAAGTAAACCAAAAATAACAGAGTAATGCCTTTGTCATAAGCTTTCTAACTATATATACTTTTTATCAGGCAAGGGAGTGGTTTATAGTGCTGTAAAACAATGTGTTATTGGTATACATGTTCAATTCACACCCCTTCCCCCATCAGTGTGACATTCGAGCTGGTCCAGCCCTGCTTAGTAGCTGTCATAATACTATAACCCTTATGTACTTTAAATAAAATTAATAATGATGTGGTACAACTTATTTAACCAGATTACTGTCTGCATTTTATCCAAGACAATATACTACATGGCTGGAAATATATAAACCTTAGGCCATATGGCAAGCTAAAAAAAAAAAAAAAAAAAATATATATATATATATATATATATATATATATATATATATATATATTGCATGCAAAAAATTCATTTCAAATATCATATTCTATTTCTATAACCTATTGTTAACAAAGATAGCTTTTGTCCTGCTAGACTTCATCAGGTCTGTGTACAAGAACCCTAAAAACTATCTACAAAAACATTATTGTATAATTAGTATTGTTATTACATATCATTTTGAATAAAGTGGAAAAAAGAACAAGAAAAAGAAAAAACGTATGATGATTGAAACAAAATATACACTTAAATTAAAACTCATTTAACAAGGCATTCAAAACCTACTGGAAGAATAACATAAAATAAAATAAAATCAGTCATGTAAACAATCTGACAATTTTCTAAGTTCCAGTACACTTTTAAGTGATCAGTAGTAGTTTAGTCCATCTTTTGTTTCCATCATCATGCTTCATCCAATGAGTTAAATGTATGTTGTCCTTCAGATAAAAACATCTTTATTTTTGCAGGAATTGTTTCTTAAGACTCTTAACTAATGGTACACAGACTTTCCTTTTAGACATCACTGTAAAAGTGCAGTTATTATCAAATCTGATTGTTTTGCCTTTAAAAGTTATTGGAGAGTTTGATCACACTGTTTTCAGAACCAGATCCTTATCCTGTGTAGAAAGAAACTTGACAATTATAGATCTCAATGCAGATGAGTTATTTTTTTTTTTGTGTGTGTGTTATTTGAAAGAGATATATGAGCACTTTCTACCACATAATAGAGTGACTCAATCAAGTTCAGAATTTTAGGTAAGCAAGCATTCTGGAATTGTATCATATTGTTTTCTACTTTTTCAGGTACACAATATATATTTAAGCAATAACCCAAGCCTGGGTGTGGGTAATGCTGGATTTACCCATGGTTGGTGTGGTTTAGTCACAAGGACGAAGCCTGAGTGGCCAAACAAAGACAACCATGGACAAATCCAGCATTACCCACACCCAGAAGTGGGTTATTGCTATTATACAATGACATTGTTTAAGAAAAAAAATACTTTTCTTAAATAATGGCATTATATAATGCCTCCGTGCTGCCCTTCCGCAGCTGTCCGGTATCCTGCAGCAGTTCTGACGCTTAATACATCAGAGCTGTGTGTAGAGGAAGCAACGGAGAAAGGAAGATCTCCATTGCTTTTTTAAAGTTGCCTCGCTATGTTAAACGAGTTTAACATAGCGCGATATCTTAAAAAAAGCAACGGAGAAAGGAAGATCTCCGTTCCTTTTTTTAAAGTTTTCTCGCTATGTTAAATGAGTTATAGTGAGACAGCTTTAAAAAAAGAATGGAGAAAGGAAGATTGTTGCTTTTTTTAAGATATCTTGCTATGTTAAACTCATTTAACTTAGCGAGATTACAGCGATGGAGCTCTTCCATTCTCCATTGCTGCCTAACACAAAAAAATAAAGACTTTTACTAATGGAAAAAGTCCGGGCGACTGGACCTTTTTCCACCAATATAAGTCAGATTTACAACGGGCACGCTGACTAATCAGCGTGCACGTTTTGGAATATTTATAATCGTATATTATTCCTTCTGGTCCTGCTTTCAAGATCATCTGTTTTGTCCAAAAAAAACAGTGTTTTTTTCAGCAGGAACTCCACTTGACTCTCACTTTCATTTAATCTGCCGTCCACATCATTCAGTGACTCTTCCACAGAAGTGATTTGAAATTAATTTTTTTTTATTTATTTCATTCAGTAAATCACTTTGTCTCTTATTTTTTTTTTTGTTTTATAGTATCAATTTGTTCTCCAGCTTGTCTAATTTGAATGATATCTCCTGCAAACTAGCAACGAGAGTCTGTAGTTCTTTCTTCATTCCATTTTCCTGTGAGGAACCTTTCAAGGGACTCATAACTGCACTTATTTAGATGAACTTCTGACTGGATTAAATCAACAAGAAATCTTCAAAACCCAGTTTTCTTGTTGAATTTTCTTCACTTTTTATTCCTCATTATATGAATTTTTGTTATGAAGATTGTTCCTTTGGTTAAATTTAAATAATCCAGTCCGAAAATGAACAAAGAAAGAGCAGAATTTTTATGCTGTTAACTGCTTGGCATCCTGGCCACAACCTCTGTCATAGAGTTTTTCATTGAAGATGAACAGCATGATTCTCCTTATAACTGTAACCTAATCTCTGGTCTCATTTCTTAAAGACAGGGACTGTCACTCAAGTCCTTCAGTCCAGTTGAACAATTACTGCTTTTCATGCAACACTGAAGGGATGCATTACAGAAACTACGACAACTCTTTCCCTACTTCAAATCATAATTGGTCAGACCTCATCCATACCTGCATCCTTATCACTGAAGAAGCCTTTGATCTTCAATGTGACTTCATCTACAATGACTGATCCCATCTGAGATTCCAGGTTCTGCTTAATGATAGCAGATAATGTGTACCAGGTTATGGAGTTACTCAAAATGTCTTTTTCCTTCATATGATTTTTGTGGTACAGCACAACAATTCCTAGCCTATGCTAAATGCATACTTGAAATGTCACACCCTCCACATCTAAAACAACAAACACATTTCTGAACATATCTAACACACCCAATAGCAT
This sequence comes from Protopterus annectens, assembly GCF_019279795.1. NCBI lineage: Eukaryota > Metazoa > Chordata > Ceratodontiformes > Protopteridae > Protopterus > Protopterus annectens. The sequence goes on from NC_056743.1 coordinate 1,677,040,107, forward strand.
TTTTCCATGGCATTACCAAATTCACCCATTATTCAGCACTAATTGCAATAATTAGTGTCCATGTTTCCTTCTTGGTAGGCACTGGCCACACTATGGTCAGAACGACTTGTTGTGTTTCAGTGGTAGGCCTTGAACACAGTCATGTCAGATGTACTATCTTCATGATTAATTCAAACACAGAGTCTGCTTGCCAAACTTGAAACATAATCAGATGTTTAATAAAGGTAGAAATGAACTCATCCTCCACAGAAATCTCCAAAAGACATTTGCAAGAAACTGCCTGCAGTATCTTCTAGGTCTTTCCAGTAGACATATGATCCAGGGTTCCCAACTCATCACCAGGAGATAATCATTTGACAGCTCTACCACTCTCTTAACCAAAGCATCTTAGTTTATTCAAGGTTAACTTTATGATTCATCATGACCCGGATGTTAAACTTGTGATCCATCAGGATTTGCTGGATTACAGATATCCAGTTTCAGTAAAAACTGAAAATATTGAGGTTATGTAATCTCAGAAATGATTATATTAAATAAGATGGTATATGGGATTTGAACCGTACCATACCCATGTCTTACATTTCTCTACTTTTTCTTTTAATCTGTGAAGTTGACAGAGAGGGTCTCAAATTATTTAACATATCCTTGTAGGATATGCAAAATGTGGTCTGATAGTATCAGATATGCCATCCAAAGTGTCAATGTAAAAATAGCACATATTAACCTGACACACGGTGTTCCTGGTGGGTAATTTGTGACCTGTTGAGAAGACCACTAATACCTCCCCACTCAGGTTTACAGGCATCAGTGTCATTCCTCATGTAACCTCTAAAGTTTCCCAGTAAGACAACATAGTCATTAGTGAGAACATTGTCCAGCAGAGTACCCACTAACTCTGAGAAGGTAGAATAATTCATAAAACTATTTGCTGAGCAGGTATAAGAATTCCCTGGGTTTTCCTCTTTGTGGAGCAAAGACATATTGAGGAAACATCAGCATCCAAAGGAAACAAAATAACTGCAGCTACAACACACTTTCAAGTGAGGGACTTGAGGTGATCCACATATAAACCTGGGATTTTCTATGAGGAACAACTCCAGAAGGGTTGGGACCACACCAAACTAAAAAAGTCTCGTTTTTGAACGTGAGTCGTATACATAGATGACTCTGACTTTATCTGTCTGCTATGTTTCCACTTCATGTAACAGTTTAGGCCTAATCTCCTCTAATGAGGTTAAATTGTATGTCCCTATAGAGTCTTCACAATACTAGGGTAGAGTCCACTTGAGTCCATCCCACTCACTCCGTTTACTAAGCTGTCAGTGCACATATCCTCCAACATTCATCATACTGCTGAGGAACCTTTAGATTAGCTCCATGAAACCAAGTATAGCTGAGACTCGCTTAATTTTCTGGGTGGTCAAGTAACAAGCAGCTTAATGGCACTCACCACTAACCAGCAGCTTAATGGTGAGTGTGACGCCCATGCCCTGGTCCAGCAATCAAGGATCCTCCATCCTCAACACTAACACCAGTGAGAGGCATCCATATAGGGAAAGGATAATAAATACACACACAGTAAAGTACAATTTCTCTTAAGAGCACACAGAGATCACAGTCAGTTTGGGGCTGGTTTCTCCCTTTCTCTCCAGTTCCCCAATAAGACTCCCCACTGGCACAGCTATAGGATCCAGATCTCAGCCTAGTAGCAAGCTAAAACCTCCAGCACCCTCTCTATCCAGCCAGTGCTTCATGTCCCTGCCCAAGTAATGGACACACACACACGTTGAGATAAGAGTTCTATACAACCACACATACACTCCTGGGGAAGGCTGACACAGGTTCTCCAGCTGTGCCCCCTTTCTGCCCAGTCTAAAAGGTAGTAACAGCTGCCACCACCCACTAGTATCAGCTACTCAAAAGGCCCTTCTGAAAGTGTCCAATTACTACTGTGCAAAATTATTATCCAAATGGGTAAGTGTGACTGAACAGTCAAGGCTTATTAGAGTGACTTGGTACAGTATCACTATATACAAGAAATGTACTCTTAGAGCTTAAATTATCTCAGCACAAAACAGACACAGTTGAAAGGTTTAAAAATATTTAATAATAAATAATAAAAAACAAGACAATACTTCTTACTACACAGTGCTAGTAGTTCAGAGATCACAGAGACATACTTAAAGTAATACAGTAGAAAAGCTCTGACATCATAGAAAACAAACTAACCTAATCTTCTTATTTCCTAGCTATATCTAAGAGAAAACTCAGTTCTAAATAGCATACATATAGAGCAAAGCAGAGCTGGTGATGTTGGATGTTCTCAAAACAAAATGTTCTGAGCACTCTGATTCTCTCTCTCTTTAAATTGATAACACAGAGCTGCTTCACATTACATCATTTTCACACTTCTCTGGTGTTCCCAGGCTAACAGAAACTACATTTACATTCTTTACACCTGGTCAGAAAACAGAGCAATAAAGGACATTTACACATGCAAATTTTAGCAATTAACTCTGGCCTCAAAACAATAGGCAGAATTCCTTCATCCAGACAAATCGGCTCCGAGTTTTGACCTCAAAGAATTGACTTGTCAGCTTTGTTACAGCAGAGTGCACTGTTACATTTTTGCAGTTCCACATCCAGTGCTGTCTTTTCACATTTAAGAGAGCAAGCCTGTGGCTTACATTAATATTTAAATGACAGAGTTATCTACAAAATTCTATCTGGCTAGGCTGGCAGCCTTTACCTATCTTCACAGTGGGTACCACCTATAGGCCTGTCTCTTTATGTGGAAAGATTCATTAAACTTAACCTGAACTCTAATATGGATTTTAATTGCTTTTTATCAGGTTTTCAGAGATTAAATTCTAATACACACTCTCTCACACATTCTCACATATAGCCAGTTTTGAGGACAGTTTTGCATCAGTGTCTAAACATCTTTAGCTAGTCTATGCCAATTCATACTGACACACAACTCTCAAGACTTCCCTTAATATAGCCCTTAGTGTCAATCCTTAATATTACCACAACTCATGCATATGCAATAGAAAGCCAACACTTCCATCCATTCAAACTGCAATTTTCTTTGTGCACCAAGCAGTTTGTGTGATTTGACTCATTAGTCAGGTTTAGAAAATCTAAATCTGTTCTCATTACTTGGATTACCCTCTTCCCTTCCACTGTTTGACCAATCATGTTTTAATCACGAGTCAAAACCTTACTGACATTTATTTTCAGCCAATGTGAGTTTTGTTTTCCATGCGTAAAACTCCTGTACTACAGTCAGATGCTTTACAGATATGTTTTGCCATGATTTACTAGCTTACTTTCATTTGTTTTGAGTCCACTTCCATGCTCAGTATGTAGATTTCATTGAGGTATTCTGGTCCTCACAGCTCTAATAGTGGCCATCACTTCTTCTACCACCCTTTATAACCTGCTGCAGATGACAAACCATTTACACAGAATTCTCATCTACTGAATCCATATAAATGGGCTATTTCTTGAGTGATACAATATCATCTCGTGTGCATGCTGTCTACCCACTGGTTCTGAAATGTCATCTTTAGTTTCATACCCTTTTATTGAATTCCTTATCACTTTTTTACTGCCAGCTCTGTAAGATCTACACATGTAGTGTTTGCTTCTTTTTTATTCCTGTCTAGTCTGACCATGGATACCCCCTGACTTTCTGTCTTAAATTAACTTATTTTCTTTCTTACTCACAAATTCCTCAGTAGCAAGTAGCCCTTCTTTCTTTTGAAAATTAAATAACATCTACCACTACCTTCCTTTAACCTAATATCTCAGCTAGCCTAATGCCTTTCTATAAGGCAAGCTTTTTCAATAACATTTGCCAGTATAGATTAAGATGTAAATACTGCTAAATCCTGTGTTCTTCAGTTCTATTAATAGGAAGACATTACCTTCACATTCAACTTTACCCATTGGGTTGATGAAGATGTCCCTTGTTTTATTGGTATTTCAAAGATGGAATATATTATGTTTTGACTAAGTAGATAATTTTAGCATGTTATGTTGCAGCCTGAAGCCATGCTTGGCACCTGTGACTAAGCCATATTTGTTTATGTTCTACTTCATTTGCTTGTATATTATTTCCTGAAGACCTGCTGTGGAGGAGAGTTTGTGCTTTGGTATTATTAAGGTATATGTATAGTGCTGTGTAACCTTATCTGCAATTAGTGAGAGTTTTTTTATTTTTTTTTAATGTGGATGAACTGTTTTGCTACTTTTGAGCCTGAAGGTTGGTGCAAACTGGGGTGAGTGCCTTTGAACAGGGGTTAGACTCCTTGTCCCATTTTTGAGTTACTCCTTAGCTGTTTTTTTATTTTTATTTTTATTTTTTTCTGAAGCATTAGGAAGTTAAAATGAAAGGTAATCTAGGTCACTTTGTGACAAGGTCTATAAAGTGTTTTGCTGGCTTGCAATATAGACTTTCTACCATCCTTAGAATGGAGATTGCCATTTAATGTTAGGATTTGTTATGGTTAAGGATCATGTGGGCTATACACACACACACACACACACACACACACACACATATATATATATATATATATGTTTTTAACATCTAGAAGCATTTATATTTTAGATTCTTGATGCATGATTCTCTGTTTCTGCCAGAAAACAGGTTTTCGTATTTGCTGTTTAGATGATAAAATTTTCCTATATTTCATCTGCTTTACAATTATGCCCTATGTATTTGATGTATTACTTTTTGATGTATTACTTTGGGGTCTATATTATATATTCAAACTTTCTAAACTTCAAATCCCATATGTTCGACAACATATGATCGAAGTTTAAAAGTTCGAATATATAATAAAACAAAAAAACTTACCTTAGCAGTGCATGCAGGTGGCCATGCCCCCCTGCACCCCCCACGCCCTCCCTTCTTAAATATACCAACTCTGAGATCGCACTTCAGTTCAGAAAAGGGAAATTCACCCATTTTGCACCGAACGGTGCTGTTACGTTTAACCTTCGAATAGTTGAAATTTCGATCATATGGTGTCGACCATATGCCATTCGAAATTTCAAGCATTCGGGGTTCTAGTAGGAACCCATTACCTTACAGTCTGCATAATAAAATATTCGTGGCATAGCTATATTTACTGTCAATAACAACAGACAAAAGTAAATGCTTTTAATAAGAAAAAATGTTGTTAGATGTCAAATTGTATAAATATTGTACTGTAAGGACGAAGCGTGTAATCCCACCTGCTGCCACCAATTAATATGTGATGAAAAAAGTGTACGGATTTTATCTCCTGCATTGTTGCTATTAATATTTAAATGTGCAATGGAATTATGTATTTATTTATTTAGTTTGCTTTCTGTAGTAGTATGCAGATTACAATAGACCATTTCCAGGCACAGCCTGTGTTTGCAGACTCAGAAGGATGAGGTTTAACTGCCTCCAAGTAGTAACTATTAAAATACAAAATGCAATTGGCCTTCAGGGTATTTGGTAAATGTGCACTATTGCGAAGCTCCACACTGCGTGGATGCAGATGACAGTTTTAATCAATTTTAATTACTAGCTTTGCAAGATTTGAGCTACATCAGACCAAGCCCAGTGCATTCTAGGTCAGTCTTGCCAACCCTATTTGAAACATGACTTCAATTATTTTGAATACACACATAAAGATTTACATGATATTTTTAGCATGGATGTAAATGATGATTTTCATGCAGCAACACCCCTCCCTTCCATGTTTTACAGTATGCATACCTTATTTTTCCCCTTAAAGCAACAGTCTTTACATATTAGAATGGTAGTAATTAATCCTGTGCAGTCACCCTTCCAAAGCCAGACACCACATAGTTTGGTATGCAAGTAAAATGCATAAAAGCTAATGAGAAAATCATTAGCTACAGGTATTAAAAGTTGAATGATAACATTTGTTAAAGCATTTCTTTTCCAAGAAAATAGATAGGCAATAAGAGGTATGCATAAGATGTTAAACATGAAACATTCAAGAAAGATAAGTAAAAAGTTTAACATCAAAGTTAGAAAGTCTCTGCTTCATGCAAAAGATATGCTGTGCCTTTACTGACTTTGGGTTCCAGGTTCAAAATAAACTTTGCAAAGTCATTATAGGTAACATATCCATAATTTAAGCTCTGGTAAAAGAGTATACTCCAACAAGCAATGGAGTACCCCCTGATACTTTTTGAATTAGCAATTAGTTCCAGTATTTAAAAATCAACAATCAGACTAGCTGTAGATTAATTTGAATTTTGAAGATGGCCTCCTTTTTTCCATAGTTATATACTTCTAGGTTGGGGGTGAGAGAATTGGCAAACTTCTGCACAAATAAGGCAGGATCATTGGACCTAGTCAGAATTTTCAAGCAGCAGAGTCTGCAGTAGTGCAAATAACTTAGAACCAAAAAGCAAGGCTTAGGTTCCTTTTCATGCTGGAATACATTTTCACAGTAACAATTGCAGTTATATGAAATCTTGCATATTTTATACATATTGGACTTATGCTGAAAAGGCAAGTACAATGTAGCTTTTATTGTTTTTTTATTTTTATTGTTTAACCAAGTATGTACACAGTTTATAAAATGGTATAGTGGTACAACTCTAATACAGCTTGTCATTTTTTTGTCTACAGTTTGCATTTAAAAGAACAATACCACTTTCCAAACTCCTTACAGTTCTTCTCGTACATGCAAGGATCTTCATATATTATGTTGAAGTTAGGAAGAAAATTGCTGTATTTCACAAATGCCGGATAAATAAACAAGATTTGACTAATATTAATAAGGAAACTAATGATTCAGAGAAAGTGGCAGACTCGGATAAAGCTATTATAGATGTAATCAAGACACAGTAGGAAGAAATATCTCCTGATGATTGTCATCCCATTGTGGAGAGAGAGAGAGACATTAATCCCAGATGACTGGAGAATAAGCATTATACTTCCACTGTAAAAGAACAAAGAGGACATTTACAACTTTTTACAGTAGAAAGGTATCATCTCATGTCATACAGCATGAATGAGCTGAAGAGGGTGAGAAAATGAAGATGGGACATGAGCAGTTTTGCTTTAAAACAAAGTGAAGTACATCTGTCCCAATGTTTTCAGTGAGAGACATAGTGAAGAGGAACAAGAAATGAGGAAAGAGTCCGGCTAGGTATTCCTAGATATGAAGAGAGTATATCACAAGGTCCCATGAGAGGGGATTTGGGCAGTCTTGCAAAGGCTCAGCATCCTTGAAACATGGCAGAATTAGAGCAGGCTGTATACAAGAACTCAGTGACACAAGTACAATCAGTGTTTGGACTCACAGAGGGGTTCCCAGAGAGGGGGTATGCATCAGGGTTCATCTCTTAGCCCACTCTTGTTCATATTGGTGATAGACTAAGATAATAAGATAGGCCATAGTGGACAGATCAACAAAACTGCTATATAAAAAAGATGTCACACTTACCATTCTTACATATCCATTTTTGTCTGGGCTATCTGGAAATCAAGCTGATTCAAGGGTATTCCAGAAAACACTGTACAAACTCTGGTATTCTGTTTTAAAAAAGAAAGAGACTGTCGGAGTTTGTTAAGTCTGTTGATTTACTATTTTTTTTTTTTAGAGAAAAGCATAGCAAATCAGCAGAAAATACATCTCAAATGGGAAAAAGAAGGCATCCTCCTCATCTGACATGACAATTATGTCACAAAATGGGTGGAAAGCGGGTAGTGAGTGGGAGGAGATGGGTGGGATTATGGGAGGTGCTAGGGGTGTGGCCTTGGTCCACTTTTCACAACTAAAGGTGGCAACTCTAGTGACACTGCAACTGCAAGCAAACTCTGCAGGAACTTAAGTTACAAGGGAATGCAATGCAAAATAGAAGGTACATGGGATTAAAATGAGTACAAATAAGACAGTGGTCATGGCAGTAAATGGGGAAATCAGAAGAAGCTGAAAACTGAGACAGAAATGAAAACAATGGAACAGGTGAACAGCTTCAAATATCTGAGAGCTGTGACAGAGGAGAAGGAAAGCCTGAATGGATGGTCAAAGCTAGAAAGAGAGACACTGCAGCCAGCTGGCACAAAGTTCCATGGATAATTTCTGATAGAAGAATTCCAAAGATGCTCAAAAGCAAGAAGCATGAAATAGTGGTGTGATTAATGCTTATTTATGGCACAAAAACATGGGCAGTGAAGACAGAGCAAATGAGAAAGCTTGAGGTAATTAAGATGAAGTGCCTGTGACAGGTAGAAGGATACATATTATGGGGCAGATGAAGAAATTAGGATATGAGAGAAGAAGCCAAAGTATCCCCAGTTGTAAAGAATTTCAAGGAGTACAGATAATCATGGTCTGATCACATGTACAGCAATGCAGATGACAGTAAAAAAGAAAGAAGAGACAGGGACATCCAGCTAGGAAATGGAGGGCTGCATGAAAGAAGGTCTCAACAGAACTGACTGTCAAAGAAAGTAGTGAAGTGGCTCTAAACTGAGAGTGGGGATGGAGACAGTTTACATAATACCTCAGTCCCATAGAAATATGGAAAAAAGAGGGCTGCTGCTGATGAGGATAATGTTACCTAACCACTGGCTAACATTATAAAAGCTTTTATTAGTCTCTATAGATCAAGATGAGTTGCCAACTGGCTCACGGATAGAACCCACATGGTGAGAGTTGCGGGAGCTAGGTCCGACTCTAAACTGGTTACAAGTGGCGTTCCCCACGGCTCAGTCCTAGGACCCCCTCCTGTTTGGCATATACTTCTCAGAGGTACAGGCAAGCACAGGAGGACTATGGCTGACCAGGTTCACAGATGACTGCAAACTAGGGCTATAATTGACTCTCCGTTTGACACAGACATCCTCCAAAATGGTCTCACTGAGACAGATACCTGGTGTCAAAATCATGGCCTCAAGTTCTCAAGCTAAATGCCAACAAGTGCGTAGTCATCCCCTTTGGAAAAAAGAAAGTACCCACAAACTACCACATAGGTGGTAGTCCCCTAAATACAGAAGACATAATAAGGGATCTGGGGACCCAAGTAGATTGTAATCTCACCTTTGATAATCACATTGCCAAAATGGTTAGAAAATATTTCTATGTGGCCCACCTAATCACAAAAGAGTTCGCATACAGATCAAAAGAGGTCATTGTGCCCCTCTACTCATCACTCATCAGACCCATCATAGAGTACAACACCCCATTTGGGATGTACCTTACAAGACACCTGCAACAGCTGGAAAGACCACAGAAGTACGTCACCAAGAGGATCACTGGCCTCAAACAGATGGCCTATGCAGCTCAACTGAAGAAACTCCAGCTGTACTTGGTTTCATACCGCCTACTCAGAGGTGATCTCTGCCTGACATGCAAGGCCATGTCCAACCCAGAATTGATGGACATGCTACACCTAAAGAAAACCTTATCCCCTTGAGCCACATGCTTTGGAACAAGATTCCAATCTACATTAGGCTGAGCTCCTTGCTAACACTCTTCAAAAGAAGCCTTGACGAGTGGATGGGAAAAAGAAAGTTTATCCCAGGGATCACTTCAGTTGCTCTGCTGGACAGAGGCACAGGGAACTAATCTAAGGGGGCGGCGAAAGCCAACACATTCTGGCTAGGCTTATAAATGCCTTCGGGCAGATAGCCTAGTACCTACCTATGAACCTATATAGGCTTTATAGAAGAAAAGAAACAAGCATCTGTATCCAGACTTCCCACAACAAAATGGATCAATAAAAATATAGAGTGAATCAGTCGATATTAAAGCTAACAGATAAATGTTTTAACTTAAGTAAAAATATAGTCCATTATGTACAAAATGTTCAAATTATATAATTATACATTTAGACAGTTCCACTTTTATGTAAAACAAAAGTCCAACATTGTACCTTATGCCTTTAGTCAGGTTTGTGCACTGTTCTTCTGAGTATGCATTCCAGTAAACCACAGCCAGGCTATATATAACCTCTTCTAGTTTTCAGCACATGCTTCCTGTGACAATACTGGCAGTTCTAGTGGTTTGCCAACAACTGAAACACTACCACCATAGTCACTCATATTCTGAGCTTCACAATTTCCAACCATATATTTGCATTAAAAATCAATTTTACTTGAAATCAATAAACTGTGTTCTTATCTTTATCACTTCTGTCCCTCTGTACCCTTCTCTTTATAGTGCATGTAGTTACTCAGAGTTAAATGTCCCCTACAAATGTCTTATCAAATTGACCTATCACCTCAACTTCCTATACAACCACATTCATCTTCTGAGAAGAGAATCCTAATACCTGCTACTTTGTTTAGTATATATTTTGGCCAGCTGATGAAATGATTAGGCATGGCAGGATTATATTCCCTACCCATACTACTCTTCAAGATGAATGCATTGATAGTATAGGACAATAACTAATCTGTGCTGATATGAAAAAATATGAGAAAGAGATGTTTTGTCATTTTATTACTCTCCTAGCTCACTCCCCACTCTCTTCATTTTGATAAACTCTTATTTCCAAGCACTTCTTGGTCCACCAGTTCATAGGTGTTTACTAGGCTAACTATGAAAAGGGCCTTTTTAAGCCTAGCCATGCATCGCAAATCTCTGACAAGTTCTGATACCTTTGATAAGTGGAAGCTGGTGCTTGGGAGATGAACCATTTACAGGCTGCCTGTGTCCATTAGAGACAAATTTCCTGTTTTCCATCCAATTGTCTAAGTTACACATGAATTGGGTTAGGGAAGAACTCTACTTCACATGGATGTATTTCTTGAAAAGACACCTGACATTTTATTTATTAAGCACGTCTCTGTTAACAAGCCTTCTCTCCAAACTTCAAAACAATGTCCATTTATGTAGGCCTGGAGCTCCTCTGTACATGCCTGCCCTTTCTACACTGCCTTATGACTGCTCAGTTACTTCTATTGTTGAACAACAACACTGAAAATAAACTGATTCCACCAAAATCTAATAAAGGTAAGTTATTTACTGAGCTGGAATCAAAGTTGTTCACGTCCATCAATAGTCCTGCATCTTGCATTTTGAATTTGTCTACACATGCATGCAAACTTTGCAATCACTTCCGCCTTTGTATACACAAAAGATTTTGTACTGTACCTATAACAACATTGACTTCAGATTTTCAATTTCTACCCTCATCTATGTTCCCATATTCCAATGATTACTCCAAAGTGGCACTCTACAATCAATCAGTTGTATTAAGATATGAGTAAACCATAACAAAAACTATTAATGAATGTATAGGATCAAGACGAGATACTATGTTTAGTTATGTCTTCATTTTCAGCCACACACACGTTTAACTTGTCTTGAATCAATGAGTATGCAATTTTACACACATTTATCTGCAGCTCAGATTGTGAGTGGGTTACACAGAACATATTTACAAAACTAACTCCCCCATTACTGATGGAACAACATAAGATATCTTCTTCTCATATTTAATTGGCTAATTCCATCCAATAGAGCTCTAATAGTTTGAACTGTAACTAACTCCTCAGCACAAACTATTTTACACTGGTAATGTCCATTAGGTTCTGAATTTTAAACAGGATTTTATAATTCACAGTAAACCCAATAACTATTACGTTTGTAATATTTTGTAAACAGCTTACAATATCTCAGCAACAACTCAACTTTTATACTATCACCAGAATTTTTTTCATCCAGTTTAGTGCTGTCATATGGAATGAAGTAGTCCTGTCAATGTAACTTGGTTGTTGAGATATTTACAAAAACGTGAAATCTATGCCAATATAAATACATATTATACAAAGGAAAATTAATATTTTATATCTGCACTAGATGATTGGTAGTTGATTTTTACGTGCCGAGATCCGTGGTGGTGGTGCTGCGGTAGCATTGTCGTCTCGTCTAATGCGTGGAAACATGCGTGAATGGGCTTACCTTCATTGAAGGTTGTGCATCAAGGCTGGTAACTCGGCACTTAAAAATCAACTACCAATCATTAGCGGACCGGAGTTCTGCTGTGGCGACCCCTAACCGGGAAAAGCTGAAAGACACAACAACAACTAGACATAGTTCAAATATCTATTCATTTGTGTTTGCCACAGCTTAAGTTTTAAGATTAAATATTTTACTACTTTGTATGTAGCATGGTTTTGGAATTATTTATGCAAATACCAACAGCAATATTTGATGACTAGAGGCATCAGTAGGATGTAACTGCAGAAACACCTAGAAGAGTTACTTAGCTTTAATGAATTATAAAGACACAATTTAATTCATGTTTTACCCTTATGAATGCAATCACTGTAACAACAATGTTCCTAAAGGAAGCTTACACCTCCTTTATTATTTTTGGTCAGTCTTCCTACCTCTTCATCTTACCTCATTGCAGTTTTTCTCTCGGCTTGTCTTCTCTTCTCTCCTCTCCTCTCCTCTCCTCTCCTCTTCTCTTCTCTCATTCCCTTGATACCCTCTCTGCTTCAGCTAAGTCTCATCTGATGACAAATCTAAAAATTTCAAACCAACAGGGGATCTAACATTGTTTAACTACATCATTGAATTCTTTTGAAAAAAATTTTGACCAGATATTTGATCTTGTTGAATTCATCTCATGGCTACAGCATCTGTGATGATGCTTTCTGACAGCACTGCTGTCCAGGTTTTCAAGCTTATCACCTTCTTGTCACCTCTATCCTTATATGGGACAGACTTCTTTAAGCCAGAGTTTCTGGTAATGTCCTGAGCATTGGATTTTAGGGCCTGATAAGTGAGGTTCATAGCTTCATGAAGGTATTCTTGGATTTTCATCATACTCACTTCCAGATGAGCTATTTTCCATACTTGGTTGATTAAAAGTGGTTGCATATCTGATACTTTCCTATATCTATTCACTAGACCTGTCAGGTATCCCTAGTTTTGAAGTCCATACCTCATTTTAGGCTTAAATTAACCTTCCACATGATGTACCTATTTTTGGAGGTATCCACCTAATTTTAGGATTGCTTTACCCCTTCATGTGATTTTTTGACATTGCCCCTCTGGAACACTTTATTTTGAAAATATTTAGTATACAGGAACCTAGTAATTCCACACTTCATGCACATGCCCAGCAACCCCTCAGGGCTGGGAAGTGCATATTGCTGATCTGTCTCTCATGTCAGCAAGAAACTGATGCTAGCAGGACGTCCCAACCACCACCAAGTAGTACTTCCAAGCTATCTCTCTCATCTCTACCAGGGAAAAGCAAAGTGTGCCCTAACTACATGCAGCTTCTTACCTGAGACATCAAGGTCCTTTGCCACTATTTAAAGTCAGGTATCCTGCTCCATAGTTGTGGCTTTATCCCACTATGCCATTGGTGTAGACTTGTCGCTATATCCACTGTTACTTAAATGTGATTTTTGAATACAGTGACATTTGTTTTATACAATGTAATCTAAAATAGTAAATAATCAACTCCAAGAAGCATCTTAAGGAGTTAAGCTGTCATATTTTAAGATGCTGGTCACATCATCTCCTCCCACTTCCACCTTTATTAATTGGGATCTTTATTTTGGATTTTATTTTAGAAAATAATACAGCTAATTAAGAAATAGGACATCACAGTGGTGCATCTGTTATCATTTCTGGCTTCCAGTGATGAATTCTACAATTCAGTTCTTGTCTGGGGTGCCTTCTGTATGTATGGAGCCTGCATGTGTTCCCTATGTTTGTGTCAGTGTTTGCGCCATGCTGTAGTTTCCTACCACATTTAAAGCATTCTATAGATAAATTGGTAATCCAAATTGTGTGTGTGTGTGTGTGTGTGTGTGTGTGTGTGTGTGTGTGTGTGTGTGTGTGTGTGTTGTGTGTGTGTGTGTGTGTGTGTGTGTGTGTGTGTGTGTGTGTGAGTGTGTGTGTGTACTCGCGCGTGCACGTTCAGGTATGCATCCGGTTATAGACTGACCTTCTATGCAGTATTAATTTTCTGGTCATGCAGACATGAAGACCTAGGATAATTTCTAGTATTTTATGCCCTATAATTAGATTAAGCAAATAATCATGGAATGAAGGAATGAATGAATGAATAAGTGAATGAATGAATCAATCAATCAATCAAGCGATAGTCTAATACATATAAGATGTTTTTCTGTCGTCTTTAAATAAATTGTGTTTATGTGATACTAAAATGTAAAGTATAGCACTTTCTTTAGCTGTGTTTTCTTTCATTCTTTCTTTACTTTGATGCATTATTTTATTATTTCACAATTCAGTTGATATAAATATCACTCGTATATAGTTTTTTTTTATCACAGAGTTTCAAAACATATCGCTTGTTCCTTGTTCAAAGTGAAATTTTCTGTCATAATGCTGTAATGTCACATAAAGCATAAATAATGTTTTTTACCACTTAGTCCAAGAAACGCAATCATCTTAATTATAAAACCACACACTGACCCACTCGTGTCCATGTTGAAATGTTTTCCATTTTAAAGTTTTCTTATCTGCATATGTGCTATCTTATATTTTGTTTTATCCTGTAATTCCATTTCAGATTCCTGAAAGAAAAACACAGATTCACTGTGGAATCTGTATTTAACCTGCATATATTTAATTCACCAGGAAGCCATTACATAGTGAATGAAGCTAATGTGGTTTACGTCATGAAGCAATGGAATGAGACATATTTTCTCCTTTCACAGTTTATCCTTGCTGGCTTTCCTGGAATGGAAGACAAGATGTTACGGACTATTTTGTTTACTTTTCTCCTTTTAACATATGTTGTGTCTATGATGGGAAACACATTCTTAATCATGATTGTTAAATTAGATTACAGGCTGCACTCACCAATGTACATTTTCATGTGTAATTTAGCACTTGTGGATATACTGATTCCTTCTTCTACAATCCCTGAAACTATGTATTACTTAGCAACTAATGATAAATCAATTAATTCTCAGCCATGTATTTTTCAAATGGCTATTTGCATTATTGCTAATATGTCTGAAGGGTTCACTCTTGTACTCATGGCTTACGACCGTTACCAAGCCATATGTAACCCTCTTCATTACAATGTTAAAATGACCAACCAATTTGCCATCAAACTTTCGATTCTCTCCTGGCTTCCAGGAACTTTTATTAGCATGATTCATATTTATTGGGTTCTCAGTGTTCCCTTTTATGGATACAATAAAATTATGCATTATTTTTGTGAATATACCATGATAATGAATTTAGCTGTTGTAGATGTGTCTCTGCAGAAAGCAATTTCATCATTCCTGAGTTTGCTTTGCCTGGTTTGTTTGTTGTCATATATCCTTTTTTCTTATTTAAAGATATTTAAAACTCTTTACACAATTGCACCTTCAGGAGGACACTGGAAAGCCCTTTCAACCAGTGGTAG
The DNA here is from genome assembly GCF_019279795.1 of Protopterus annectens. Lineage (NCBI taxonomy): Eukaryota > Metazoa > Chordata > Ceratodontiformes > Protopteridae > Protopterus > Protopterus annectens. Next base: position 1,677,055,488 of record NC_056743.1, read on the forward strand.
CCACCTCTTGGTGATAGCTGTACACTTATTAGTTCCAATATTTATACTAATTACCAGCAGCATGCCAGGGGTGTCAGAAAATTCAAGCACATGGGCAGCCCTGGTGCAAAATGCTCTTCCTCCAGTGCTCAACCCTGTAATTTACTGCTTAAGTACCAAAGATTTCCAGTCCAGTCTGGCCATGCTACTAAAAAAATGCTAACCAGAAAACATAATAAATGTGTTGAAAAAGTCATTGCATATGAACAAGTCTAATCTATCTATCTATCTATCTATCTATCTATCTATCTATCTATCTATCTATCTATCTATCTGTGTGTGTGTGTGTGTGTGTGTGTGTGTGTGTATGTATATCTTTTCCTGCTATGCTTACTGATAATCAGAGCCTTACCCAATCAGCTAGACCCATGTTTCTCCCAACCTGGAATTTTTCAGTGATGGACAGAGATGGCTGAAGCAAACCATACTACAGACAAGCTCAGTAGTCATTTGTGCCCTTGCCAGCATCCTGCCAATGAGGATGTCTTCTAGCATGGGCTCCATCTCCTCTGAGTGGGGTAGAAGTGACCCACATCATTGTGGGAGCCATAATTCCCCCCTTGTGAGTATATGCTTCCATGTCCTTCTCATGAGGTCCACCAAAAGTGCATCTTGCTGGCAGAATACACTCCCCTTGACATTGCTTTCAATGTTATCTTTCCGCTGATGGAGTGTGGCTTTGGATGGTCCCAGTCATCCCCACTCCCCCTCAGGATAGTCCCAGTGATCTTCCTTGTAGCAGTATTTACAAACCTCTCAGCTGCTATTTGAGTTTGGGTCACCTGGTTCATAGTCAGGGATTTTGCCATCTATAGAAATGTCAAATAACAAGTACAAATTTACAAGCAGAATGAATTTGGGTTAAAAATGCTTATTATAAAAATGAGGTGACATTCTGTTAACGGTGTTTTAGGTAGAAAAGATTTAGACAGAAATGGCTTCAGAAACAGGTGATGAATTTCAATTTTGGTGATGTCTAGCAAACATAAAAGGTTAAACGAAAATGAAGAATATGACAGAAATGCAGTAATTACAAAAACAGAATAATCAGTCATTCAAGCAATGCTGTCAGAAATGATACCATTGTATTTTGGTAACACTGTGGTAAAAGACAAAAATAGAGACAAAAGTAAATTTGAAGCATGATCCTGACTAGACAACATAGTCTCAACAATGGAAAAATATGTGATGGAATCACCTGCAGTAAGTTCTTCCATGTTAGTTTTTAGTTGTACCCCTAGTGGCATGCCTGAAGACAAAGAAGAGAATGTCCTGATTAACTTGCTAAGTAAATTGGAGAGGATTTCATTTTCTAGCAGGACAAGCAAAAGTCAGTCTACACCAAAATATTTTCATTTGACTACTGCAACAGAAAAAAATGAATGTGAAATAAGAGATGACAATGTCAGAGTATCACTTGTAGCCGCATTTTAAAGTGCTGCTCTTTGTCTCTGCAAAGGTAGTACAGTATTTTTTTGACGTTTGAAAAGCTGCACATAAATACAAAAAAGTACTTTCTTCTTTATCAGGGTACACTTCATAGTGCAGAAGGGAATTTCTTGCTATCATAATAACATGAAATGAGGCAGAATGCAGGCTGATTATTCTAGTCACAAATTTATGTATTTGGAATATTGAATGCAATTTTATAAAGTCTTGGTAATTGCTTGAATATCCTCAGTCTCTTTAAATAAACCCCCCAGACACTGTTAAAGTTTATTAACATCATCTTTATTGTTTTTTTTAACAAAATGCTGAATGCGCCATGTTGTAGTCTTTCAATACGTATACATTTATTGCCAGACAGTTGGTCCATGCCTTGCCTGCATACCTACAGGTAGTCTCATATCCTGCCAGCCTGATGACTCCTGTGCTATTGGATTTTTCATTCTTATCTACACCATTTGTTAGACTGACCCCTTTAACCTTCCTGCTAAGGCTTGTTCCAAAATGGTATCCATGTCTGCATTGGAAATATCTCTTTTTCTGCTGAAGTGGACAGTATTCCAGAGTAACAGGCCTGTTTTTTTCTTAGCTCTTCATGTAAAATTACAGATTCACATAATCAAAAGTCATGTTTCTAATTTCATTATTGATGGCCTTCTTATTTTTCCTTAACACTGCCTTCTCTGCCATTCTGCTCCTTGGTTTTCCAATGGCAGGGTGTGACCAAATGATTTGCCGATTTGTTTTATTACATAAAGAGAACAAATATTCCGTAATCAAATACCAATTCTGTACTGTTAACATCTTGCCATAGGTAGATTGCCAAGATGTCTGCATCCCTTGCTGCTTTTTCTATTTCAGCAGGAATGGTATTAGTTCATAGGTTCATAGGTAGGTAGTAGGCTATTGGCCCTAGGGCCTATATAAGTCTAGCCAAAAAGGTACCTTGGTTTTCGCCACCCAAGAAAATTATTTTCCTGTGCCCCTGTCGAGCAGAGCCACAGAAGTGATCCCTGGGATGAATTTCCTATCTCCCATCAAATCATCAAGATTTTTCTTGAAGAGTGCTAATGAGGAGCTTTGTTTGATATAAATAGGTAGTTTGTTCCAGAGTATGGAAAGTCTCTGTGACAGGAATCTATCCCTCCAGCATGTTCTGTTTTTTGTGGTGACAAGGTTTAGGTCCCTAGAGTGTGTAGCTCAGAGGGATTGGGATTTCTTTAAGTGGAGCATGTCCAACAGCTCTGGGTTTGACATAGCTTTGTATGTTAGGCAGAGATCACCTCTGAGTAGGCGACATGCGACAGAGTAAAGCTGGAGTTTTTTGAGACGGTCTCCATAGGCCATCTGTTTGGGGCCGGTAATCCTCTTTGTGAGGTATTTCTGTGGCCTTTCTAATTGTTGTTAATGTCTTGTAAGGTACATACCAAAAGGGGTATTGTACTCTATAATGGGTCTAATGAGTGACGGGTAGAGGGGAACAATGACCTCTTTTTTCCTGGATGAGAAACCTTTGGCCATAACATACTCCCTTTAAGCCTTGTAATTTGATGTTTTCCAGTATAGTTCAAGTCCAAATGTTAACTCTACTGATCTGATTCTATGATGTCCTTCTCTCACATAAAAACTATCCACTGGCAAGTCATTTCCTGACATGCTTCTCTTTATTGACAGTTGTGCTTATCAGTGAACACTTTCCCCAGTGTTTTTTCTTTTATAAATAGAAAAGTTTAATGATGCCTTCTATTTCAGTTTTCTCTTCCTGTGTCACTTTATCTCTGTGGGATGAATGAGTACTAATATTGTTTTCCTGGAACTCTTGCTTCCTTCAGACCTTCACAATTACCCTCTATATGTGATTCTTTGTGACTTTACTGCCATTCCATTGTGTCAAAGCCAGGTCTTTCAGGGCACTATCTAACCCCAAATATGTCTTCCACCTATCAAATGTCTTGACTGAAAGAAACTTTCCTTCATTAAATGATCTGTCTTGTTTAAATCACCTGAAACACTGGACTGTTACCTATCTGCTAGACATGCTACCCATAATATCTTCACTACCAAGACATTACTCACCCTGAAGGTCTAATTATACTTTAGAGAGGTAAATGGACAAAAAGACAGATGGAGAGGCAGCAAAGCAGAGATGTAGAGAGACAGATAGTTATTAAGCTAGATAGACACACAGGCAGACAAGTAAATTGTATTTCAATCTATCAGTGTATGGATAGATAAATAAATAAAGGCGCACATATTGGCAAGGACATATATACTTCTAGATATACATAAATAAGCTTCTTCTCACCAGCCTTCCACCAGATACGTGAAAGCAGGCTGCATCTACCAGTGTATTTTTTTATCAGTCTACAAAATCCGTGAAACTGTAAACTTCACAATTCATTAGTGACTTCAGTTGACCTATCATTTGCATTTTACCCTTGATAAGATGATTATATAGAGTAAAATCCATCACTGCCATTTGTCTTGCCTACTGATCAGAAGATTACTGAACCTATATATGGCCTCCAAAGTGAAACTGTCTTGTCTGTGTAAACTAAGTGGTGAGTAAAATGCTGTCCCATCACTGATCTGGCCTTTTTCCCTAGTTAAACCATGTCTTTCAAAGTGTCCAGTGTCCTGAACTTTGTCAGTGGCAGACTGAAACACATACTTCAAGATCTAAACTGGAACCCTGAAAGTAAGAGAGACATACTGAGCAGCTATTTACTTCACTAAGGAGAATACAGATATCATTACAACTATTAAATCACTGCCGCCATCAGCAGCAGTTTATTACCATGATCTGCATGGTACTGTAATAAATGTGATTCAGAGACATGCAGATTAGCTGATAATGAGGTCTTACTCCATGCCAGCTAACATTTCATTGAACTACAAATTGGCACGTTATGAGAGCAGGCCTTTTTAGGATTAGCTGTATAGCTCATACTAGGCCCTTTAATGATGCCAGGGTAGTGAAAATGGCAACAAGACTTGTATGATAATATGAAGCTGTATACCTTTCATTTTTACTGAACATCTCTGATGTTGCCTCATATTTTTTCCATCCCCTTATTATATTTTTTTATTTTCTGGCAAGTCATTCAGGATTACAGTCAGTCAGTCAGTAATACAAGACATTAGGCTTTCACACTTCTTACTGTTTAGAAAAAGCATTTTGATGTAAATTCTGTTGTTCTATTAACTTTTTAATAGGAATAATGTATTATTAAAAATATTCCTGATTTTTGGGCCTTTGCTTCTACCCTGCATTATTATTGGCATCATACTATATGAAGCTCCCAGCAGAAACAGTCATAATCTGCCATTAGTACATATAATAATCAAAAGAACTTTTTAGAAGTATAAAATAAGACATTTTAACAACATTTTGAGCTACTGACCTGAAGTTGTTAGCAAATTTTCTACAGTGATAAAACTGCTTAAACTAAAAAATTTCTATAGAACACTAATAATGGCTGGCAAAATGGCAGCAAAATTTACATCACAGGATTTTTAAATTGTCTTACTTTATACTTAGTTTATTTAATGAATTAATATGATTCAGTTTTGTTAGCTGGATATTAGTAAAAAGGCACATAATTAATACTGCAGCTGACAGAGAGACTTGCTTTATGAATATACTCTTTAAGGGAAGGTATAATCCAGAGAAGGGGGGGGGTGCCCTTGGATACAATCAAAGAAAGTAGGGAGTGGGGAATTGGAATGAGGAGGGGAAAAAAACAGAAGCACAGAGAAGCTGAGCCCCCAGGAGGACCTTATGATCCTCAAACCGCCACCAGGAATACCAGAATAAGTCTGAAAGGTGCAAGAATAGATGGAAGACCCAGCATAGATGTGGAACACTTGGGAACAGGCCAATAAAGATGAGGTCTGAGGGAACCAAAAAAAAAGCCATTCCTATCAAAATATTTATGAAATTTAGATATCTTGGCATTACCATGTCTATTAATCCAGTCAAAACAAGTTAACACAACATGCCTCCTGCAGTTAAGAGGTTTTCAACTAAATGTTCTACATAGAATAAATCATACATACATTTCAAAATAGGTTGCAGGTAATAAAAGTATTCGTGCTTGCCAAAGTGGTATTCATATTTAATCAGTTTCTACATATTAGTTTTACTTAAAATTCTTCAAATACTGCTTTTACATTTCATTTAGGCATCCAGTTCACTGAGAGTTAGTATGGAGAATGCCCAGGGCTATGGGAGGTTTAACAGTCCCTAGTTATCTTAATTAAAAAGTTGCCTATTTTTGGATGGAAAGACTTCAGATCAGGTTCTACTTCAAGACTTATCAGATTTGAGGGCTTGAGGTAAGGTTTACATCAAGACACCTCAGACATTCACTTGCAGAGTATATGTCTTCTGACAAGATTTGTGATGGGGGGCAGGAGTGATGGTTTGAGAAATTCTGGCATAATTGTTTTAAATCTACTTGGAGTCTTAGCATTTTTAGTCAGATTTAATGTACTTCTTCCATTAAGATTGAATCAAAGCCCCATTTTTCTTTTTCATGGACTGAATTTCATTAAGATCTCTACTCATCAGTGATTTGGTAAATGATAAAGAAATATAGAACATATGCGTTTTCTCAACAGTTAAACTAATAGCAATTTAAGTCAGTGACAATATCTACACTTAAATTCTAGGCTGATCAAACCATTTCATTTTTATTTGCATAATACTGATTTTCTAACATTATAAGGTGGAAGTATAAATCTTACTTTTAGACTTAGTTCTTTGTTCAGGAAATGTTTGAAATGCAACTCCTCTGACTTTTCAAATCTTACAAATAATATAAAAAACATTTACAATTAAAAATAATGAATGATGATTGGTCTAAACTCTTGCCTTCCGTTTTTAATATTAAATTACTTTACCTACATAAAATTATTTACCTTTAATTTCTCTGTAAACTGGCTACAATTTTTCTAAGTATTAAATCATTGTTATGCAACTTGTATCTATTTTAAACAATGTTTTTATATTATGTGCAATTATTTAAACTGTAGTTATTTAAATTAATTTTAAAGACTGGAAAATTATTTTTCTTAAAATGTTTTATAATACTTTGGAGCTTTTCAACCCAGGCCTCCTTGGGAAATAGACTACTACTCATTCAGACTTTCCTGGTAATCAAATGTCAATAAATAAATAGATATCCTTATAAAATTGCAATAAAGTCTACAGTGATTTAATCTGATGTAAGATAAACATAGATGTCCTTCTATTCCTGCAGTGCAAGTAAGCGCTTTTGCGTTCTCTCAACGCTTCATCAGACTTCAAAACAGTTACATTTCAAAAAAACATTCTTAAATATGGACACCAATACAAAGCACCCAATCAGCATCATCATAGCATCATCACATGTTTAAATCACTTAAAAAATAAAGGCATACATCATAAAATATATCTCTATCATAATAAACATAATGTGCCTTCCTAAAACATAAAAACAAACATAACAACAAACATATATATATATATATATATATATATATATATATATATATACATAAACTATATCAATAAAAATAGCAGAATCAAGGAAATTCAAAAAATCAATGTTTATAAGGACGTGCTGCTAGAAAAGGTTTTAAACTAACCTTCTCATTAAGCCCCCGTCCTCTATATGCCTGTAATCTGATGATCCATCTATTCTCACATTCTTCCGTTTGATTTTTTATATTCCCTAATCTTTTCGTTCTTTTCATTAACTGTAGTACACTGAACTTAAAAGTGTGTGATGTCCCTACACTTAATATGTGTCTAGCTAAGGCATTGTGATCATCCTCCTTGTTAATGGCATATACATGTTCCCTCACACGTTCCCTGAGACTTCTGTTCGTCTTCCCTACATAAAAACACGAACATGCCTGGCAAACAGCCAGATAGACTAAATCTCTTGACTTACAATCAGCATAGAAGTCAAAATTAAAAGAATTTCCTGTATCTGGGTGTATAAAGACATTATTTCCTGACATATATGTGCATTGATGACACCCTCTACAGGGAAATGCACCCTTCCTATTTGATATAGTCACTCTCTTGTCATTGTCCTCATAACAAAGTAACCTCTTCAGAGATTTCATATTCCTATAACTGAACCTAGGTTTATTGCCTACAATTTCAGAAATAGTATCATCAGTAGTAAGGATACTCCAGTTCTTATTTATAATATCCTTTATCTTCATATTCTTATTGGAATAAGGAATTATAATCCTATTAATAGCTGTATGATGTCCTCTGTTAACTTCAGCGGTATCACAGCCTTGGTGTCTATATAAATATGGTTTGCCCTTGCCTCTCCTCATCGAGTCGATACTACTATAGATGTTTTCTACTTCTTTCTCATTATAAACTCTTGCTAAGAGATTTCCGACTAGCATCCCCTGTTTACAATTGAAAACCTCATCTTCTGTAGTCAAACGAGAGTCTCGCAGGGTCTGGTTCTCTACTATATTACCATAAATATGTTGTGGATGCATGCTACTACGATGTAGAATACCATTCCTCCAACAAGATTTCCTGTATATTTCTGAATGTACCACCCCATTTCTCTTTGATATCTGTACATCTAGGAAATCAATCACATCATTAGAGCATTTATGTTCAAAACTCAAGAAATTTGTCGTACCATTTATATATTCAATGAATTCAGTTAACCCATCCATAGTCCCATCCCATACAAAAAACACATCGTCCACAAAATGCCTGTAGAACTTGATGTTGTTAGCATAGTTCATGTTGGATGTAACATATGTATTCTCCCAGTATGCCAACACAAGGTTGGCATACGAGTTAACACAAGGGGTGCCCATTGCAACCCTTTTCTTTGTAGGTAATAGTTGTCATTATACATGAATACATTATTATTAAGTACCAAATCAAGTAGCATACTGATTTTAATAACCAGATCCCTGTGCACTCCTTTCTCGATAAGGTATAACCTTAGATATTCCATCCCTACATCATTAGGTATGGTAGTAAACAAAGATACCACATCTATTGTGACCAACAACTCATCATCAGTGGTATTGTGTGCAGAAAGATATGCACCATAATCCTCCAAAAACTGTTGTGTATCCTTAAGTATAGTTGTTGTGTCATTAACTATCGGTCTAAGCTGTTTCTCAATATATATGGATGCCAGCTCCATAAGCCACCCCCCACCAGAAACAATGGGTCTCATTGGTGGGCAGACCAAAGTTTTGTGGATCTTGGGGAGTCCTCTAAATGAAGGAACCAATGGTGAATCAACCAACAAATATTTATATAGTTCATCATCTATCACACCACATAATAATGTCATATAATTCTGCATGCACATTCTTAATTAATCTATCTAATGATAAATTATTGAGCATAGAATATGTGTTAACATCATTTAGCATGTTCTTCATAGTATTGGAGTACATAACGTAGTCTAAAACCACAATTGCACCCCCCTTATCTGCCTGTCTAATCACAATATTATCATTGTCCTGTAGCCCTTTAATAGATGTAAATTCATCAAAGGACAAGTTATAAAACTCAGATCTAGTACGAAACTGATACAGTTCAATGATATCACGTTCACATGCCCTATCAAATGCCTCAAGCAGAGGATGAGATAGAGGTATATAAGTAGAGGGCTTCCTAAACACATTACCACTTATAGCATTATTGTTACCAAACTGCATTCTTAAACTCACACCTCTAACAAAATTCTTAATGTCCAGTAAAACATCAGTAATGTCAGCAGATCTTGAGGGTATAAACGATAAACCACGATTTAGTAAAGACAACCCAACGTTGGTTAAAGTATAACTAGATAAATTAACCACTAAGTTTTGGTAGTTGGTTTCTGGATTTTCCTCTGAAAATTGTACCTGCCTTCTGATGTCTTCCGTTTCCTGGTGTTTACCTGTGGCGACTATGACAATCTGTCCTGTTGTCGTATCGGTAAAGGGAACGAAACTGTGGAATTCAGTTTACGCTTATCGCTGGAAGATGTATTCACTGCTGTTTTGTCGTTGGATGTACAAGGAATATCCTTGTGCAAAGGCTCCATCGCTGATGCAGTTGCTGCCAAATCCAAAACATCGGAAAGGCCCTCACCTCTATAACACTCCCCTCTATCTGCAGCTTCAGTGTGGTTAACATGAGCATTAGCTTGATTGCTAGTGTGTCTAGAGGTACGCTCTCTCGGCCATGAAAAGACCTGGCCGATATGAAAATCAGTGAAGTCACGCTCTAACTTCTTTTTCTTTTCCAATAGCTGTTTATTATCTAAAATCGATAGCTGGAGAGTCATATCAGCTATAAAAGACTCTTTCTCCTCGGCAGTCATACAGTTTCTAAAATCAGCATCCATTGACAAGATATCTTGTAATAGACATGTCTCTGTAAGCCCATATTGTTCAATTAATATATTAATATAGCTTTTCACGTAATGCACCATCTGTGCGCCCTAAGACATGCAGCATACACGAGTTCTGGAGGACTGAACACTCCCACTGCCATTATGTCATCATGTAATGCACCATCTGTGCGCCCTAAGACCATCAGTATCATTTCAACGGAAGATAGAGGGGAGTGTTATAGAGGTGAGGGCATTTCCGATGTTTTGGATTTGGCAGCAACTGCATCAGCGAGGGAGCCTTTGCACAAGGATATTCCTTGTACATCCAACGACAAAACAGCAGTGAATACATCTTCCAACGATAAGCGTAAACTGAATTCCACAGTTTCATTCCCTTTACCGATACGACAACAGGACAGATTGTGAAGGTCGCCACAGGTAAACACCAGGAAACGGAAGACATCGGAAGGCAGGTACGATTTTCAGAGGAAAATCCAGAAACAAACTACCAAAACTTAGTGGTTAATTTATCTAGTTATACTTTAACCAACGTTGAGTTGTCTTTACTAAATCGTAGTTTATCATTTATACCCTCAAGATCTGCTGACATTACTGATGTTTTACTGGACATTAAGAATTTTGTTAGAGGTGTGAGTTTAAGAATGCAGTTTGGTAACAATAATGCTATAAGTGGTAATGTGTTTAGGAAGCCCTCTACTTATATACCTCTATCTCATCCTCTGCTTGAGGCATTTGATAGGGCATGTGAACGTGATATCGTTGAACTGTATCAGTTTCGTACTAGATCTGAGTTTTATAACTTGTCCTTTGATGAATTTACATCTATTAAAGGGCTACAGGACAATGATAATATTGTGATTAGACAGGCAGATATGGGGGGTGCAATTGTGGTTTTAGACTACGTTATGTACTCCAATACTATGAAGAACATGCTAAATGATGTTAACACATATTCTATGCTCAATAATTTATCATTAGATAGATTAATTAAGAATGTGCATGCAGAATTATATGACTTATTATTATGTGGTGTGATAGATGATGAACTATATAAATATTTGTTGGTTGATTCACCATTGGTTCCTTCATTTAGAGGACTCCCAAGATCCACAAAACTTTGGTCTGCCCACCAATAAGACCCATTGTTTCTGGTGGGGGGTGGCTTATGGAGCCGGCATCCATATATATTGAGAAACAGCTTAGACCGATAGTTAATGACACAACAACTATACTTAAGGATACACAACAGTTTTTGGAGGATTATGGTGCATATCTTTCTGCACACAATACAACTGATGATGAGTTGTTGGTCACAATAGATGTGGTATCTTTGTTTACTACCATACCTAATGATGTAGGGATGGAATATCTAAGGTTATAACTTATCGAGAAAGGAGTGCACAGGGATCTGGTTATTAAAATCAGTATGCTACTTGATTTGGTACTTAATAATAATGTATTCATGTATAATGACAACTATTACCTACAAAGAAAAGGTTGCAATGGGCACCCTTGTGTTAACTCGTATGCCAACCTTGTGTTGGCATACTGGGAGAATACATATGTCACATCCAACATGAACTTTGCTAACAACATCAAGTTCTACAGGCGTTTTGTGGACGATGTGTTTTTTGTATGGGATGGGACTATGGATGGGTTAACTGAATTCACTGAATATATAAATGGTACGACAAATTTCTTGAGTTTTGAACATAAATGCTCTAATGATGTGATTGATTTCCTAGATGTACAGATATCAAAGAGAAATGGGGTGGTACATTCAGAAATATACAGGAAATTTTGTTGGAGGAATGGTATTCTACATCGTAGTAGCATGCATCCACAACATATTTATGGTAATATAGTAGAGAGCCAGACCTCTAGTCTCTCGTTTTGACTACAGAAGATGAGGTTTTTAATTGTAAACAGGGGATGCTAGTCGGCAATCTCTTAGCAAGAGGCCATAATGAGAAAGAAGTAGAAAACATCTATAGTAATACCGACTCGATGAGGAGAGGCAAGGGCAAACCATATTTATATAGACACCAAGGCTGTGATACCGCTGAAGTTAACAGAGGACATCATACAGCTATTAATAGAATTATAATTCCTTATTCCAATAAGAATATGAAGATAAAGGATATTATAAATAAGAACTGGAGTATCCTTACTACTGATGATACTATTTCTGAAATAGTAGGCAATAAACCTAGGTTCAGTTATAGGAATATGAAATCTCTGAAGAGGTTACTTTGTTATGAGGACAATGACAAGGGAGTGACTATATCAAATAGGAAGGGTGCATTTCCCTGTAGAGGGTGTCATCAATGCACATATATGTCAGGAAATAATGTCTTTATACACCCAGATACGGGAAATTCTTTTAATTTTGACTTCTATGCTGATTGTAAGTCAAGAGATTTAGTCTATCTGGCTGTTTGCCAGGCATGTTCGTGTTTTTATGTAGGGAAGACGAACAGAAGTCTCAGGGAACGTGTGAGGGAACATGTATATGCCATCAACAAGGAGGATGATCACAATGCCTTAGCTAGAAACATATTAAGTGTAGGGACATCACACTCTTTTAAGTTCAGTGTACTACAGTTAATGAAAAGAATGAAAAGATTAGGGAATATAAAAAATCAAACGGAAGAATGTGAGAATAGATGGATCATCAGATTACAGGCATATAGAGGACGAGGGCTTAATGAGAAGGTTAGTTTAAAACCTTTTCTAGCAGCACGCCCTTATAAACATTGATTTTTGAATTTCCTTGATTCTGCTATTTTTATTGATATAGTTTATATATATATATATATATATATATATATATATATATATATATATATATATATATATGTTTGTTGAAATGTTATGTTTGTTTTTATGTTTTAGGAAGGCACATTATGTTTATTATGATAGAGATATATTTTATGATGTATGCCTTTATTTTTTAAGTGATTTAAACATGTGATGATGCTATGATGATGCTGATTGGGTGCTTTGTATTGGTGTCCATATTTAAGAATGTTTTTTTGAAATGTAACTGTTTTGAAGTCTGATGAAGCATTGAGAGAACGCGAAAGCGCTTACTTGCACTGCAGGAATAAAAGAGTTTTTATTAGCCGTGGTGAGCCCTATCTGTTTTTTGACTTTTGATATTGGATCTGAGAGGGATCCTTATCCAGGACTGTTTGTTGCGTTTTCTCTGATCTCCTTCTATAGTTAACTTTTCTTCTTTACAGTTACTTTACCAGTGGTAATAGACTGTTCAATAGAGTGAATGGCAGACTATACAATCAGTCTGAAAATTTTAGAGGTGTGGAGCAGAACAGGCAGACTATGTGCATAGAGTTCCATTCTGCCCTAGAATCAAGGGAAATAGAATACTTTGATCAACTGTGCTACCTTGGCTCTGAGAATTTACTTATCAGATAGTGGTAATGGAACATCATTGCTATTAGGGCTTACTCAAGAGAAACCATGTTTGTCTCATATTCATTTGCTCTGGTAGTCTAGGACTAAGGGAAGTTTGGGCTTCCTTAACTATATTAATTAGAGTTCTGCCTTTTTTTCTGTTAAAGAAGATGTCCCTGGAGAACTAGAAATACCAGCCCTGATTGAACACATCAAATTCCATTATGCAACTGCAGACCTCTGGGTAGGATTTTAGGACTGCCAACATTAGTTTATGACTGCATGTATCACTGTACAATGTTAATAAAAGTCCCCTTGAGTACTTATATCAAATTTGGTTTTATCTCATTAACTTAGTTTATGTGTCTATACTTATCATGAATATTTTATAAATACTTGCTGCTACAAAAATAAGTATCAAATAATAAACACATTAAAAATAAAGTCTAAGAATATGGAAATGAATAACCTGAATCTTAAAATATATGCAGTTCAGTGGTGTTAGTGTGACTCCTGAGGTTAGCAGGTTAATTTAAGTTACGTGGGTGATGTAGTCACCATTATCCCACACCGGATATACTTTTTATTCTTCATATTCTTTAATTGTGTCTTCACCTTTTTCAGTACATATGTATTTTTTTTTTTTTTTTTGCTTTTTGTGTTCTCATTTTATGTGTTTCAGTCTTGCAATAAACAGCCACCAGAAATCTTTTGTTTAAATGTTGACAAATATGTCATCATGCACACATTCTATTTTTTTCATGAAGCCTGCCAATTACATGTCTCTTGCCTTTAATTTAGTACCATGCATTGGGCATGGGAAGGCTCACAGTAAAACTTTGCCATTGCTGGAGTGTAACAACTAATATTCCTAGGTATCGGTCTGCCCTGCTATCTCTTATGAGTTTGTATAAACCCAAAGGAACAACTGCAGTAAATATAAGCCAGACACAATCACACTACCTTCATTGGCTGTCTGATCCGAGAAAGAGTAAGTAACCACTGCATTCTCTTTCACACATTGTATCTAAAGTTTAAATATACCTTAATAGCTGCATTGTATGGTCACCATGGAAACAGAGATAAGGATTATATGATATACCACGCTAGGTATAAATATGTCTAAACATTAAGTGTAGTATTAACAAGATATGCAGCAGAGCAGCATGAATGCAGATATGGGTTAGTAAATGTATTCAGCTGAAGGATTCATTTCTTTTACCAACAAGTTTACTTCTCAATATTCATTGTTGAAACCCATTTCAGAACAATACTTATTGTGTGTGTGTGTGTGTGTGTGTGTGTGTGTGTGTGTGTGTGTGTGTGTGTGTGTGTGTATGCCTGTCAGTCTGTGTATCTGTAAGTGTGCATGAACATTTGCAATCTGTTAAATTTGCACTTCATATGAACTCATTCTATATTTTTCTATTATATATTCCGTATGGGAGCAGAGTACAGAAAAAAAAAAGAATTCAGTAGGAGAGTTTTTTTATCATTATGTTCCTAAGTGTACACTCCAGCTTAAGCTGATTTAAATTATTTGCATATATCTTAAAAGTTTAATGTTTACTAGTAGATAAAAATAACTTCTTCAAGAAACGGGGTCTATAAGTTTGACAAGCAAAGCGAAAACTTCTCTAATCTGCATCATCAACTAACATTAAAAAATGACTTAAATAAAAAGACCACTGTTACATATTTCATAATTCCAGTGCAGCTCTTACAATTGGAAAATTTTAGTATAATGATAAACGTCTAATCTGAATACACTTTCAAAATAGTCTCTAATGCTATCCCAAGTTGGCACTTTTGCCATTTGTATTTGTGAAAAAAGAAACAGTTAAAACATTTTAGTTCTACTCACATCTTTTTCGTATGCAACAGTACCATTTTTTGGGAGAATATTGTTCACAAGTGAGATTCATAAGCATAAAACAGGCGCAGCATAGATTTTTATTAGACTCCATTCAGAATTTTTTATGGCAATGTTAGTCTTCTGATATGAACATAGAGTCATTCTCTCAGATTTGTACACATTCCACAAAAAAGTTAGCAGATGCATATTCAGTATCCAGATCTCACCTTTCTTGTTGATTTTTATTTCTATAAGAGTTACAGTATCACATTTCAGGACTGATGCTTTCTGCTTAACTGTGTCAGATAGAGCTAACATAATCGTAAGAGATGTAAATTTAAAACACAAACTAATTTTTTATAAAAAAAAAAAGAGAGAAATTTTTTTTAGAATCTGTTCTATATGTCTTTTATAACATGGCAGTTTGTGTCACTCTGTTGTCTTTCCATTCCTGTCTGCAGAACGTTTTCCTTACAGAAAGAATCTGAGTCCCACACTCCCCAATTTCAGCCATGGTCGGTATTATCTAGAACAAGTTCTGAAGGCACAGACTCGGTGTTCATTGAACAGTTATAATGCTCACATCTGTAGCTTTTTGTATTACTAGGTCACTGATTAACTGCATTTAGCATCTCAAGTAATGCATTACAACCGTGCATTGCACAGACCCATCTATCCATCCACAACCCCTTTCCCAATTTTTTGCACATGGGTTCAGGTTTTCACTTAAACACTAAAAGTCATATAGATCCAAGGTTCACATCACCAGGTGGCTATCCCTGTCCCAGCTGTTTTTCCACACACACACTAGCATGCACATTCACACCTGTGGTCAATTTAGAGTGCCCAGTCCACCTACTGTGTGTTTTTGGAATGTGGGAGGAAACCAGAACACCCAGAGAAAACCCAAGCAAACACATGAAGGGCATGTGACTCTGCACAGAAGTCACCCCAGCCAAGAGTTGAATCAGATAACCTCTTGCTGTGAGGTGACAATGCTATCTGCTATGCAACTGTGCTGCCCCCACATTGCACAGATCTTTGCTTTAAATTGGCACAACTGACTACATCTAAATTAGTTGAGCTTGCCTTTAATACTAATGAACTTCAGGGTGCTACTTAGACTGCTAAAAAATTATTGCTGATTTCGTAATACACAGTCTCAATAAGAACAGATGCATTGTGCTATTTATTTATCCATTTGTTTGTATATTTGATAATTAAGTTAAGGAACTAGACCGAAGATCCTTTTCAACCACAATCCTCATTGGACAGAACTGGATCGGAGTAATATTTCACAATTACTTGGCCTTAGAAAAAAGTGTGGTAAAAAGTTTGGAATGTGTGAGAGAATTATTCATGTTTAACATTGTTACAGTTTAATAGCTTTAAAAGATGAAATAGGTGGACTGTCTTAAAATTTGGAAATGTGAGATACTTAGAAATTGCAGTTAGGGAGAGAATTCTATACTGCTCCTGTTAATTCTGAAAATGATCCTTTAGCAGGTGAGACATTAATATTAGATCTTTTTCATGTGCATGAGATGTTTCTGTTGTAGAACTCTGACTTCCTGAAAGTCGATGTTCAAAAAGAATGAAAAAAAAAATGCTCAAAATAAAAAAGGGGAAAAAAATCTTATATTTTGCAGTGGGGCAACCCCCCCCCCTTCCACTTTGTAAACTTATATATATACACTAACTATGGTAGCACTAACTTTAAGAAGTAATAAATTCCCTAAGGAAGTGAGTCACTGCTGATACACAATTAGAAACCATAGCAGCAATGATTTATTATAAAAAACATCTGTGTTATGCCATTTGTCTTTTTTTCTGTAGGCTACTGATACTTTAGCAATTTCACCTCGAGCATATTGTATGGAAGCCACATGAGATTATGATTGCAGTGCACAGTAACAAGTAGTTTATATTTACTCTTTATACAAATGACAGGCAGAAGTTGTGCAGCATTTCTTTTTATTTTTATTTATTCGTTTGCTGACTAGGTAAATGGAATGCTCAAAAGATCCTTCTCAGCCAGTTTGTGTCCCATTGTTCCGTTTCCATTCCTGTCTGCAAAATGTGTTTTCATTACAAAAAGAATCTGATTCTCACTTTCCTCTATTTCAGACATACCAATATTACTGCTGCTTACATGTTTGAGTAATTTAGTTATCAGTCATTTTACTTTTGACTGTAAGACACACTGCGTCATGGGTGCCAGCTTGGAATTTGTGCTTATATTTTGCTCCTGGTGAGAGGATGCGCAGAGTGCATTGATTTATGACTGTTTCTGCTTGTGAAGTGAACGTTTGTGCTTGACATTCCTGATTGCTCTGGCTGCTATTCAAGACCTCTACCAGGAAAAGGCTACAAAAAACTTAACAGACCCTTGAATCATCTGGGACAAGACTGTGGATCACCAAACAGGCTGTGGCCTGCTTCTTATCTTGAAGTTAGTGCTACTGCTTTGCTTCTGGTGAGAGAAGAAGCCAAGGAGCATTGTATCCTAGTAGAGTGAAGCAGTGGTGAGACCGACACTAGTAGTAGTCAGGCAAATTCTCTCTTTTTATCATTCTTTACAAGATAATTCTTTCTTTTCAGTAAGTACTGCTTGATTTACTTTTAACTTCAGAATATCTGCCTAAATACTTAATCCATAAAATGAACAGGCTCAATTTATTAATTAGTTTCCACTCAGTTGTTTAGCAGAGTCCTGTATAGCCACAGATACCTTGAGTTTACATTTTTCCTGTAAAAGCATGATTGAAATTTCACCAGTATCTAGTTGCGCACAAGACAACTAGTTTGCAGTGACAAACACTTGCCCCCAGAGTTGTAAACAGGATACTCCTGACATTAGACAGTTAGACTGAGAATATAAAGTAATCAATGAACAAAGGTATGTTGCCATGTATATGAAATTTCCCACTATTTCTGTCACCAGCCTTGTTGGGGAGCACTATAGAATCCTGAAAGCCCCAAATCCCGAAAACCAAAATCATGAAAATTCAAAATACTGAAAACAAACAGGATACCAACATGTACTATATTCCACCACAAGTACATACAGAAGCATATTACCCTTCAACTGTATGCAGGGGGCAAGCCTCCCTGCACCCCCATTGTGGCATACTTGGAGAACAGTAATATAGTTTGTGTTTTATTTGTTTCTGTATGTACCTGTGCTGGAGGGTCTACTATGTTAGACCGACAGTCCACAACACCGACACCACAAGAATGAAAGCGCAAAAACACGAAAGTTCACATGCTCGACAAACCACAATACCGACAGTTAACAAAACAAAATGTTTGCTGTTCTACACAACACACACACAACACAAGCACGCCAACAACCTAAAAACCAATACTACACCTTACACACAACTATCTATGCACTAACCTTAACCCAAATCCTAACCCTAAGGTCCGTCACTATCGCACACTTACCTTACCCGCACCCTAACCCTAACTCACTTAATCTGCCTCTAACCCTCAAGTCCCTCACTATCGCACAATTACCTTACCCACACCCTAACCCTAAGTCCCTCACTATCGCACACTTACCTTACATGCACCCTAACCCTAAATCCCTCACTATTCCACACACACCTTACATGCACCCTAACCCTAAATCCCTCACTATCGCACACTTACCTAGTCGCGTTCACATGTTTCCCATGTCGGTGTTTTCACTGTTGGGATTCCAAGTTGTTGGTTATCTGCTCCTTCGGTCTTCTGGTGTTGGTGATGTCATTGTCAATCTTCCGAGCTTTCGTTCTAACGTAGGGAAGCCATGCTGGAATATAGTGAGTCTTGGTATCCTGTGTGTTTTCAGGATTTTGAGTTTTCAGTATTTTGAACTTTCAGGATTTTGGTCTCAGGATTATGGTCTTCAGGATTTTGGGCTTTCAGGATTCTGTAGCACTCCCACCCAGATATGCTGAGGCACTTAAATATAACCTTCCTAAACCTGAAAGACCTCAGAGACAAAGTACACATAACAAACACCCTCAGCAGCTCAGAACACACTCTTTCAAAACAACACCCACATCAACACATATAGCCATATCCCATGGATCCTCTACATCTAAGCCCATAAGGCAAGCCACCACACAATCTAATATTCTGATCACTGGAGACTCCATTGCTAGATATGCTGATGTCCCTCTCACCAGGTTGAGTAAGGAGAAAGTTATGGTCAGTTGCTTATCAGGGGCCAGGATCCACCACATTATGCATGCACTCATGTCATGGGACAACAAGTACCAGTATGACATAGTCATAGTTTATATGGGTTCACATGACTTGAGACATACCTTCCTAGACTATATGAAGAGAGAGACATCATGGAGCTCTTGGAATATGTGTCCCAGACTGGTATGAGCCTAGCACTGAGCAGCATTTTACCTTCTCCAAGGATGATGTCACAATATGAACAAAAGATGACTGACTTTAATAATTGTCTTAGTTTCTGGTGTAAATCTAAGGAGGTGCAATATTTGTCAGCATGGAAGGAGGTGTTCAACAGACCATGCTGCTTTGTCAGGGATGGTCTACACCACTCCTCTGTAGGCTTTCGAATATTAGCTAAAATATTGCCCCTATCAAACAGGACAATGCACTTGAGCTTCTCCACATTCAAATCACCTTAGGCAAAATCCAATACCACTTCCTTGCAAGCATTAGGTCTCAATCTATGACCCAGGAAACCATTACCATGTATTTAAATGTATTGGAAAAAGAAAAATCTGTGGCATCCCTCGAAGTCCCAGAAAATTCAGTATGCAACCTATACTGGGTCAAAAACAAACCAAACAGAAACTTTGCAGTGTGGAGTTTGTGAAATATGTTATTTCAATAAAGTATATTCCATCTTAACTCAGTTGTGGACTACCTGCTATTTTATTTTATTATTTTGTAGCACGTATTTTAAAGTTTGATTTTTATTAGTGTACTAAGTGCATAACATATTGCAAGGAGTGAACTTCACACCCTCCAGTTTCTGCTTGGTTTGTAAACTTATTGGAAACACTCACCATCCTACCCAATGCCATATTCACAGGTGACATTAATTACCCCACTATTAACTGGGAATCATAAATGACACCAAACGTGCAGGCACAGAGATTTCTGGATTTTGTAAACAGAAACTCCCTAGACCAGATTTTCAATATACCAACCAGTGGTGCAACCATACTGGATCTGGTCTTCACTAATATGGGACAGTGCTGCAAACCCCATAATAGGTTCATAGGTTCATACTAAGCTATCTGCCCTAGGGCATTTATAAGCCTAGCCAGAGTGTGTGTGGCTTTCACCACCCCTTAGGACCTTAGGGATACCCAGTAGTTTGTTGTAGCTCTCCAGTCTGTCCAGCAGGATACAGAGATGATTCCTGGTAAACTCATCCTCATCCACTCCACTGGCTCTTGAACAGAGTCAACAGGGCCAGTGAGGGAGGGATCCTCACATGGACTGGGATTCTGTTCCATAGTGTAGAATCTCTGTGGGTGATGATGTCCTACCTATAGCCCGCCCCATTTATTAGTCTCTTGTTCGTTTAAGTCTCTTGCTCGTGGCTCTGGGTGATTGGATTTTTTTGGTTTGGCATGTCCATTAATTCCGGGTTGACATGGCCTTGTATGTCAGGCACAGATCACCCCTGAGATGACGGTATGACTGAATAGAGCTCGAGCTGGAGTAGTCGGCATCGTATGACGTATGACATATGTTTGAGCCCTTTGGTGAGAACTTTGGGGGAACTTTTGGGCTGCAGGTGTGGGTAAGGTACATTCAATGGGGTGTTGTAAAATATCATTGGTCTGGGTAGGAAGAGTCTCTGATACAATGACCTCCTGATCTGGATGTGAATCCTAATGAATGTCTCACAGCAATGTAGAAGGTCTTCAATGTGATTTTGGTCCCTAACCTGTCAAAGGAGAGGTTACGTCAACTGTCCCCTGGTCCCCTAGAAACTTACTCCATGTTTAATGGATTACCACCTATGTGGGTTTTCCTAAAGGGTAAGCTTTTTCCCTTGTTTTAAGGACTATATGGTTTTTGGCATTTAACTTATATCCATTAAGGCCATGGCTCTTAACCATTTCTATGACCTCCTGGAGGTCAGTTGTGAACCCAGTTTGCAGTCATACTGGCCCAGTTTGGTGTCCAGTCCCCCTTGTCAGGCTCGCATCCCCAGATAAGCTTCATAGTTTTGCAGCCTTTCAGAAAATAAATGCCGGACAAGACGGGCCCCCAGGACTGGCTTAGAGGGACACAGGCGCCTCGTGACTGGCTTCCTGTTCTGACATGGCTTGAGCAACTTAACCCCTGTGTGTTCTGCAAAGTTTGCAGTTTAACCCATCTTGTCTATGATGTTTACACTATCTGTCAGAGCTGAGCCATTCTGCCCAGTGTATTGTGTATTGCCTGCTTCACTTTTTCAAGGTAGGCTGTGAACTGCCTTTACCCTATCAATGCATCAAGATCTAGGTTCAAAAAGCTCACTAAGTTCAAGAGGCAGATTCGCCCCTTGACGCCCCAAAAAGCCAAATTAGGAGTGTCTGTAGGCCCTCAATGTCTTTATATTTCATGATGGTTCTTTATGATCCTCTGTAGCTTTGCAGACACAAAGGCTCAAGCTTATTTGTGGGTAATAATTTCAGGGTCCATGCCATCTTTTGGGTGCATATCCTGTAGGCGTTGTGCCGTATGCCATTTTTGGGTACATATCCTGTAGTAAGCAAAGGCAAACAGCAGCCTTAGCCCGGTTTAGTTCCTCATTCCATTAATGTTCATATAGCACCAAAGCGGACTCGTCCCATTCCCTGAGTGTTTTGTTTTTTTGGGAGGCAGCCTCACCCTGGCATCTGAGATGTTTGGGGGGCTAGAGGCTGGACTCTGGCCCTGTTCTCCAGTCTGTTGGCAATGTCTGTGGGTTCAGTGGTTTTATGGTATTTTGCACCCTGAGTGGGTTATTTGGTTTTCCAGTTTTTGACTAATGGACTAAATATCTGGGATTTCGGGATTTTTTTGTTAATAGCGCGGTTTTTCTTTAAGGACGTCTTTTGATATTATTTTGAGGTTGTCCAGCATTTTCCTTGGATGATTTTATGCCCATAGGGATTTTTTGCTTTATGTAGTTTTTTTTGCTTCCCTGTTAGGGATTTTGCTCTGTCATGTAGCAGCCCTCTCATGTAGGCGCCTGTTCCTTGGTGAGTCCACTCATTTGTTTATCTGCCTTTGGCATTCAAAGGGTCGCGGGTTATTAGGATTGCTTGTCTTATATATTCCTGGAGGTGCTCAGAGAAGGCTCCACCTGGCGGGAGGTGCCTGGGTTGTGGTTTCCACTGGCTATGGAACTGTGTTTGCTTTTTTCCAGTCTTAAGAAGCCTGGTGTCTTTTGGGAGAAGTTCTAAGTGATGGTCTTTTGGTTGGGGTGGGGTGGTATTTACGGATTCCAGTGAGATACTAATTGGTGGTCTGATTGTCCCAAACAGGATACATCTCACTGTGGAGCATTGTTCTCTCTTGTTTGAATGGTGACTAGCAGTTCACTTTTCCTCTATTTTCCTAACCAAGGAACCTGTGGCTAGGGTGTCGATTTATGAACTCAAGGAACCTTTGGGCCAGGGGGTGCTTGGGCTATAATGGGGTGTTTCTGAGGCAGTCTATGAAGTCAGCGTATATGATTGTGCTTGATATGATGGGGTTTGCAGTCTCTCAGGAAGGCTTTGTTTTCCTGAAGGCTGTGGGGTGGTCTGTAGCATGTTGCAAACTCAGGGAAGTGTTGTAAACTGTGGAGCACTAACCCTTGGATGGTCTCCAATGGATGGTTGCCATACTACCCCTGGAGGTGCCACGTCATGTAATGTCTTCTGTGGTAAGGTCAGACCACAAACTGGTCTCCTTTGAAGTAAAAATAAAACTTGGAACTCAGCTAATCCTGTAATATTCAGGAACTACTCTAAGGCTAACTTCCTACTATTAAGTGATAGCCTGTCAAAATTTCAAGCCACTATAATCCTTGAAAATACTGATGTCTATGTAGACCTGTTCACAGAAACCCTATATAAGCATGTTAATAGCTGCATGGATGCAGCTGTACCCACCAGGAAGAAGTACAGAAGTAAATAAAAAATAAATAAATAAAAAAATAAACTCTGGTGGAATTAGAACACCAAGCGGCTGTATAACAGAAGGAAGAAAATCATGGCAAAAATTAGGAGGTGCAGCATCCAGCAGGATAAAAGCACTCTCATCAAACTAAACAAACAACTCAGAGGACAAATAAACTCTACCAAGGCCAAACCACAAAGTATTCTTTAGCTATGTCCTCAACCTCAAAGGCAATACACAATTGTGTATTATATTGTAAATATGTATTATATCATAATATTGTAAACAGAATCAGCTATACTGAGCCAGAAGATGTAGCAAACCTACTGGCCAACAATTCAGCTCCAACCTTCCCCCTCTTTTCCCCTCGACTTGCCCACTGGAGATACCATTAAATATAACTCGTCCTGCTATCAATAGGGAACAGATTCTTAATAGTCTCTCTAAGGCCAAGAGCACTTAATCAATGGGCCCAGAAAATATCCCAGGATGCCTTCTAATTAGCATGAAACATGACCTATCAAGCCCTTTGGAATTGCTATTTAACTGTAGCCTCCAAACAGGCTTCATGTCTCATGACTGGAGAATGGCAACAATTATCCATCTGGACAAAGGTGGGCCATCTACAGACTCGTAAGTCTCGCTAGTCTCATATGTAAAACTATGGAAAGAATTATCATGGAAATGATCAGTAATGACATAGTAAACCTCCAGATACTGGACCCAACCCAATTTGATTTCATCAAAGGCAGGCCATGCCTACTCAGCCTGGTGGACTTCTTTGAGAAGGTCACCAAATGATGGATGAAAGCAAAGTGATTCACACTGCCTACCTTGACCTGGCCAAAGCTTTTGGCACAATAACCAACTTGGGCATTCTTGACAAACTTAAGAGGTTAGGTGTAAACCCTTATGTCAACTGGTGGATATTCAGCCGGCTCATAGATAGGACCCAAGAAGTTAGAATTGGAGAGTTCACCTCTACAAATATACCATTCACAAGCATAGTCCTCAGGGATTGGTCCTGGGACCACTCCTTTTTGACACTTACTTCTCTGAAGTCAAGGTCTATATCAATGACATCTGCCTCACTAAATTTGCTGATAACTGCAAATTAGGAGCTGTCATTGAATCACCCACTGACACAAGTTTTCTCCAGGAGGAGCTGACACAGACAAACAAGTGGTATCAGAGCCATGGGCTAAAACTAAATGCCAGTAAATACATAATAGCATCCTTTGGGAAGTCATCCACCCCTGGTAACTGTCATATTGACAACATACCCCTAAGACTTAACCTAGTAGTCAGGGACTTGGGGCACACGTAAACAGTAATCTAGCCTTTGACCATCATATGTCTATGGTAGTAAGGAGATCATTCTATGTTATGCAACCTATGAACAAGGTATAGCATCTAGGTCCAAGGAAGTCATTGTTCCATTGTATTTGGCATTCATCAGACCTATCACTGAGTACAATGCCCCCTTTGGTATGTATCTAACCAGGCATATCCAACAGTTGGAACATCCACAGAAGTTCCTCACTAAAAGAATACAGGGTATAGGTAATATGTCCTATGCAAACTGCCTCAAGGCCCTATCCCTGTATTCTGTCTCCTACAGGGTGTTGAGGGGAGATCTATGCCTGGCATACAAGGCGTTGTTATACCCCACTCTGATGGACCTTCTGCATATTCGCAAAACAAACATTTTAAAGACTTGAACTGTGCCTCTGATAAAAATGTGACATTCTGGAGAGACAGGTATTTATCCCAGAGACTACTCCTCCTCTGTCTGCCCAACCACATGAAGCAGAGTTCCTCCCTAACCCAATTCAAGTGTGACTTAGACAGTTGGATGGGCAACATGAAATCTAGCGTTGTTTGGCACCTATGTCTCTAATGGACACTGGTAGCCTGTCAATGGTTCATCTCCCAGGACTCTGATTGCAAATGTTTCATCTCCTAATTTCCTGCTTACACTTATCAAGGGTACCAGAACTTGTCAGATGTTTGGGATGCATGGTTAGGCTTAGAAAGGCCCTTGTGGTAGTTAGCCTAGTAAACACCTATGAACTTATGAATCTATGACATTAATGTTGTACTGTCATAGGCATGGTAGCAAGTCACAAATTTTGCTTTGGGTCATTTTGATTACTTGGTAATGAATAAAGGGCTATTACTGATAGTGTATACACTAATAAGGAAGAAATGGTTTCACTTGACTCAGATATTTTCAACCGGGTGATTTTACAATAAGTTTTAATGAGCATGCTATGAGTTATTTTTTCATCTAGTACTGTGCGATTCAGGAAGTAAACAAATGAGAAAAAATGTGTAATGAACCAGATCCAAGAAAAAATAAATCCAAGTGGTGAAGCAAAGGCAATAGTTCAAAAGATGATTTAAATGACTTTAATTTAATCGAGACAAACAGCAGATACATAACATAAGCAAGTTACAGTAACTACTGAGGGTGCAGATACATGTTAGAACAGAGACATGAACTGGTACATTAGAAACTTAGCATATAAAGTACTTAAAGTACTATCTGTGAATGGTATATACAGGCAGTCAACTAAAACACCCAAATGAATAAAAAATGAATAGTAAATAAACACATCCTTATCCAATATATAGAAAATAATAATTTAAACTTGCAATACTACTGAAAACATAATTAAAAAAACAGCCTTTACAATTTTAATGTTTCTAAAATGTTGAAAAAATAATATCAAAAGCATTCCTACAGTGTGCTGGCTTTCATTTTCAAGACACTCCTAACTGACACACTGTCATTACCAGCCAGGGGAAGTTGTGGCATTTAGCCATAACTGCCAAACCAACTCTTTGAATTTAAGCAGCACATCCAGATCTCCACCTGTATCAGCCCTCACAGTCCTATCCATTACAAAAAAAAAAAAAATTATTGAAAACAGCACATTGTATCTAACCACAGTAAACCTCATACACACAGACATTGCTGTAGGGAGAGTCCACAATAATAAATTTCCTTAACTTAAAATTTAACCAACCCATATGCAAAGCCACAAGTCAGATATTACATCCTTGTAACTCCATAAACATCATAACCATAGCTGTTTTTATTTTTTGTCCCTAAAACAGACCGATACATTTTTGGAGTAAGTAATGAGTTACCAAGGTCAAAATCAGAAAAAAGTGTCTGCTGTTCTAGGAAGGACTAACGGTATTTAATGCATCTTCACTGAGTACATTGGAGTGAATAAGCTAAGGAAACCACACCCCCTTGAACATTCAACAGGAGATATTTAGATTATGAAACATCTTAGCAACCATGAAAAAAAAATAACCCCTTATTCCACCCTGACCTCATATTTTTGTGTAAGGTAAACTGAGGTCAGAAGGGAATGCTGATAATATAGTGAGTGAAATGGAGGATGAGGAAGGGGAAGGGTAGGTTACAATGAAGATCAAAAGTATAAAACGCTGTGATTACTATATCCTCTACTTTCCTATTGCCATATCTCCTCTATACTGCCAAAATCCTCACTAATATTCAAGTTTCACAATTTTCAGTCCTTCAGCAATGTTAAATATAATAGTCAAATATGTAGTACACTATAATGGTAGAACACACCACTGTTTACTCCTTAGAGAAATGAACTGGTTAGAGCTATCACATCACCTATCTCTCTCTGGTAACTACAATACACACACTTGTCTATAAGCCAGAAAATTGCCCGGCCCATAACTACTTAATACAACATTACTTCCCTAATAAAATTTTATACTGCAAAGAAGAATCACTAATCACTATAACCAAATCATCTAACATTGCAGGTGACCCTTTATATTCAATTAGCATAGCTAAACTATGCAATCATATCCCACTACCAGTGAAATCCATTCTTAATGCAAACACTATACATTTACACAATTAATTATATCAGTTAACCTGCTCCTGTATATATCTCCAGGATAAATGCCACTACTATTTTCAGCTTCCCATATCATCAAACCATTTTTTTTTCATTCAGAATCCTATGCCCCACAACTTGTATTCACCTATACCTGATCAGTTTTACTAGTATCTTACAGCTGTATACATAACTTTGTGACACTGCTCACCTGTCACCTCTTTGCTTCTAATATTGCCTTTTAAGATAGCCATAAATATAATTATGAACCTGTTCTATACACCACCTGTTAACTACAGTATTAACATGTTCTGCCCTACTTACTTCCTTCCCTCACCTCCATTTCATTGAATTCCAAAACACAAATCACACAATCTATTATCTATCTGATAAACCCATTAATTACACTTCTTCAAATGATCAATGCTCAGAATCTACTAATGCATGTGTCTTTTATACTGAAATAGTTTGCCTTTATTTGATATGAATGTAATCTCATTAGCAAAAGATTGTGTAATTGTTAATGTATATCACTTAATATCTGTTCATGTATGTTACCGAATGTCTCTTTTCAAATGTTTGTAATATGTTGCAGCTTTTCTCGCCAGGCCTCCATTGAAAAGTGAGTTTTAACTAAACCCAGTTGGACAAACCCAGCAAACAAAAGCACAATGAAATAAAATAAAGCAAGTAGTTGTTTACAAATGAAACTAGCAAGCATAATAAATATGAGATTCAGCCGAAGGAGGCAGAAGAAAGTACTGATGTTGAAGACAAGGTAGCAGATAAACTTAGGGTGGTAAGCAGTAGGGTGAGTGAAGGAAGGAAAGAGGAAAACATGGGGTAGAGGCACACACACCCATAATGCCTTGGCAATGGGAAGGATAATTTTGAACTCATTTTGTTTGTATGTGAGTAACATAGGAAGTGATTTAAGGAATGTTTGGTGATATTATATTCAAATATGATAGTATTTGTTGGATACAAAGTCTGTTTCAGAGACGAAGAGACAAAAAAGTTCACACGATGTGTTGGAAAGAATCCGCATAGTTATTATGAACTGAAAATAGTGTGGAATGGTTGTTTTGACTAAAAAAAGTGGAATAATAGTAAAAGATGTAACTAGTATCTAGCATGAAACCAGTCAGGTGTGAGATGATGGTGTGTGGGTGGATGGTTTAAGTATACTACTAATAATAATGTCTTAAAATGCTTCCATGATAGAGAGTGGTAGTCATTTTAAAGAAACAAAAAGTATGTTAGTATGGATATGTGGAGTTACCAGTAATTTTAGTAAGAGATGTGAATTATATTTAAATAAAATAAAATGGAAAGCAACAACAGAATATATATTTTTTAAGGAATAATGTGCATAGATAAATTAATATTTGGCAGAATCAGGTAAGTATAGAGAGTTTGCACATCATAGTGGAATGTTACAGGTATTAGTTCATTAACTGGCTTTTTCAGAGCATTTAAATGAGATTAAGAGAAACAGAGAGGGATAAACCTTGACCAACTTTTTCAGGGCATAATCTCCGAATGACAGTTGTAGGCACAAATTACAATAAATAAATAAATAAATAAATAAATAAAAGTAGGGAAAGAGATATAAACAAAAGTAGGAAAAGACTGAGAAAAAAGAATCTGGGTAGGAGGAACAAGAGTTCTGGAAATCAAAACAAGGGTAATGCAAAATGAATGAGAGGAATGTTGTGAACTGAAAGATAAAGAATGCAGTCAGGATGATGGACTTAAGGAGAAAAGATTGGGTAAGTTGATTTTTTTGTGATATTATACATTTTTTATAATGTTAGTCATGGACAGCCAAGTAGACTTATGAAAGAATATGGGACAGGAATCAAAACAGTACATGTAATGAATATGTGTACTTTAGAAATAAGGTAAGAATACATGTAAATGAATGGTTAAGCAATGGTGCAGTTAAGGCAAAAGGGTTGGCACAAGTTTGTCTGATGATGAAGTTGGATTCTTTTTCCATTAGAGACAAATGTGATTATAGAAAAGGTTAAAAAGAAATCCAAGGCTGGATGATGGGAGGAAGGGAGGGAGGGAGGGAAATTGTCAAGGGAATTGTCATATGCAAGATGATTTTGGTTTGGATGGAGGTTGGAGGATATAAGAGAAATTTAACAAGTTACCAAAGAAAGTTTGAGGTATATAGGTTGCAGAAAAATAAGGCTAAAGTAAAGAGTTAGATGAAAATGTGCAAAAAGACATAATATATTTCAGTTTCTTTGAGGTAAAAGTATTGGGAGTCAGTGTATAACCGCTAGGAGGGAGACAGACAAACTGACAGTGTAAAGACAGTGGGGGATTTAATAAAGCTTACATGGACTTACTTTCTGTGTAGGCATAGTGGCACACTGCTTACATGAAAGTAAGCAAGTTTGCGATCCAATAAACAGAGCTGAGTGTCATGCACGAGCATGCGAACACAGAAGTGTTCATGGCATGCAAATCACCTCATAAGCAGGTGATTTGCATGCAAATGAGGGTGATAGAGTGATCCAACAAACAGATAAGAAGTCTTGCAGACCCTGTGTAGGTATCCCTAATGTACACAGAAATGTTCTGTGTACATGATCTAAAAATGACTCCTGGGCTGTTAAAATCTGTGGACAGTGGCAGAAATAGCTTGGGGGAGTCTCAAATGTGCAAATGTACTTACCACATGTTTAAAAATGTATGTAAAATAAGAAAAAAAATATTTTTTATAATATCCTGCAAACATGAATAAACATGAAGTAACAAAAAAAAGAAAAATAATTTAAAAGTAGAATTTGTGAATATGTAACAGTAATGCATTATAGGGCCCTGCGTGGAGTATGTACAATGTCAGCCTTCCTTGGTTGCTTACAAGGCAGGGCCTAGAATAGTGTGGTTTCCAGGTACTGTGCATGGATTTGTATGAAAATGAGCTGGGGTTACTGAATAGCAGAAATAGGAATCTGTGTCTGCTGATCCCATCTGAGTAGGCACAGAATCATGTCGGTGTTTACAGAAAATCAAAAGGTGGTATGTTCACTATGGTTATGCTCCACTGGAGCTCAACTCAGTCCCAAAGCCAACAGAGGGGAACCCATCCTAGTGGAAACAAAGGTATGTGTAGCCATTAGGATACTAGCTACAGATGGTTTCCAAAGGCCAACTGGGAACATGATGGGGATCTCACAGGCATCTGCCTCCAGGTTACTCCACCAGTACCTGGATGCCATGCTACCACATGCCAGTGAGCACATTTGTCTTCCCCACACCCCAGAGGAGAGGGCCAGCAGTATGTGACTCTTCTACCTTGTCACACACTACCCTGAGGTATTGGGTGCCAAGGATTGCACTCATGTACACATCAAAACACCACCCAATGAAGAGGGTAGAATCTACAACAACCACAAGGGGTACCACTCCATCAACTGTCAGATTAAGTGAGATTACCTGCAGGATGTAAAGGCCATCACTTAAATGTGTCAGTAGTTACAACAAGTCCAGTGACTGCTGTTTACAGTATAGTACCGGAAAAACACAAATGTATGAGGAACACAGCAGCCATATGGGGCAAAATGTTGAACATTCTAAAAAAACATGTACAGGGAGAGGTATGCAGGCTGTCACCCTATGTGTGATTTTATATCATGTACCCAAATCACATCATATGTGTCAACCTCTTATATGAGTAAATCTGGCCAAACCCATGAATAAAAGTGAGACCAAGCCCCACAAATAGGCATAGGTTTTAAACATTTGCTCCTATAAACATATAGAATAACAGCTCTTGCATTAGCATGAATCTCTTGATGTGTATGGAGTCTGAAACTCAAATGCCTGTCATTATTTATTGACTGCAATCTTCACTGATTTGTCACCACTTTCCCAGAAAACCACAATGTCATGTGAAATGGATCAAAAATAAGAATCAATCATTTACACACTTTGCGAAGCACTGTATAACTGTGAGCCACCAGTCACATATTAAGGTCAACAAACAGCTGGGGAATCCCTTGGGCAATATCCTAGAACTGCAATACTGTGGTAACAGGTGCTGCAGCCAATGGCCTGCAGCACACTTAATCCCGGACTAGAATACAGGTAGCTCTGGCCTGGAGTCACCTTGTAGGTAGTGACAATCACAATGGGCATGCTCCTATACTTAGGCAACTTGTGCCTGGGTCTGTTGTCTCTACCACCCAAAGACCTGCTATTTAGAAATATGTCTGTACATATATAGGGCTACATATACATATCCATCTCTCCCTATCTCCCTCATGCTTCATTAGTGTCTCTACCAGTACATGGGACATATATATGATAATAAAATGTATATATAGCTATATAAAGTATAATTATACATAGACTCCCCACATATATCGACATAGGTTCATAGGTAGGTACTAGGCTATTGGCCCTAGGGCCTATATATTCCTAGCCAAACGGTACCCTGGCTTTTGCCACCCAAGAAAATTATTTTCCTGTGCCCCTGTCAAGCAGAGCCACAGAAGTGATCCCTGGGATGAATTTCCTATCTCCCATCCAATCATCAAGATTTTTCTTGAAGAGTGCTAATGAGGAGCTTTGCTTGATATAGATAGGTAGTTTGTTCCAGAGTATGGGAAGTCTCTGGGACAGGAATCTATCCCTCCAGCATGTTCTATTTATTGTGGTGACAAGGTTTAGGTCCCTAGAGTGTGTAGCTCAGAGGGATTAGGATTTCTTTAAGTGGAGCATGTCCAACAGCTCTGGGCTCGACATAGCTTTGTATGTTAGGCAGAGATCACCTCTGAGTAGGCGATATGTGACAGTAAAGCCAGAGTTTTTTGAGACGGTCTGCGTAGGGCATCTGTTTAAAACCGGTAATCCTCTTTGTGAGGTATTTCTGCAGCCTTTCCAGTTGCTGTAGATGTCTTGTGAGGTACATACCAAAAGGGATGTTGTACTCTATAATGGGTCTAATGAGTGATGAGTAGAGGGGATCAATGATCTCTTCTTTCCTGGATGAGAAACCTTTTGTGATGAGGTTGTGCCACATAGAAGGATTTCCCGACTACGCTGGCAATGTGATTATCAAAGACGAGACTACTGTCACCTGTGTCCCAAGGTCTCTTATCACACTTTCGGTGTTAAGTAGACTACTGCCTATGTGATAGTTCATGGGTACAGAGTTATTACCAAAAGGGATGACAATGCACTTTTTGGCATTGAGCTTGAGACCATGGCTTTAACACCAGGCATCTGTCTCAGTGAGGCCCTTTTGTAGGATGTCTACATCATTAGAAGTTTTGATTATGGCTCCTAGTTTCCGTCATCTGTGAACTTTGTTAGCCAAAGACCTTGTGTGTTAGCCTGTACTTCAGAAAAGTAGATACCAAGCAGGAGAGGATGCAGGACTGAACCCTGTGGTACTCCACTTGTCACTGGTCTGAAGTTGGATTTAGAGTTTGCTACTTTCACACTGTGGGATCTGTCAGTGAGCCAGTTGGCAACCCATCTTGTGACATAGGGATTTATACCTAGTTTAGTGAGTTTATCTATAATTCTAGAGTGGGAGATGGTGACTAAAGGCTTGGCGAGATCTGGATAGGCTGTGTGAACCACCATACCCTCATCTACGGCTTTGGTGACCATTTCAAATAAGTCTATCAGGTTTACAAGACATGATCTCCCTTTTACAAACCTGAACTGGGTAGGGTCCAGAGTCTGGAAATTACCAATGTCATTGTTTATAAGTTCCACGATGATACATTCCATAGCCTTGCAGACCAGGCTTGTCAGGCTAATGGGGCAGTAGTTCTCAGAGTCTGTGGTGGCTCCCCCTTTGTGGAGTGGGATAACCGTTGCTGTGTGCCATTCACTGAGCACATAGTCTGAAGTGAGGCGATGATTGAACATGGTACTTAGATGGGGTGCCAGTTCGTTCTGTAGTTTATGTAGAACGCAGTCTGGGATGTTGTCAGGTCCAATGGATGGTGTGCTCTTGGCTTTGGAGAGTGTTTTTTTACCTGTGCAGCCATGATTACAGGAACTTTGCATTCTTCTGGTATAGAGATGGGCCCTTTATGGGGTGAGAGAGGGGTAAAGTTAGCACTGAACCTGTCTGCCAGGATGTTGGCAATATCAGTTGGTTCTGTATATTTAGTGCCATTGTGCTGTAACTCAGAACAGATCTGAGTGTTGCCATTGAGATTCTTGGCATAGCTATAGAATGCTTTGTGATTGTCTTTAGAATCAGTGGTGATTTTGTTTTTGTAACTAGCTTTGGATGATTTTATGAGGGATCTCAGCTCCTTACTGAGGCTGACCATGGTGTTCCTCCAATCATGGGATTTTACTCTTTTTTTTACAGCAGTTTCTTACTTCTGTTGCAGATTTTGTTTATGGCAGGGGACCACCAGATTGGCTTCCATTTTTTGGAGGATAACATATTGGTTCTGTTAGGGATTGCATGATCCATGCACTCGTGTGAGTGCTTATAAACTGCATTTGAATAAGATTCAGCAGTCATACCTCTATTGCCCATCAGCCTGGGTGTCGTGCAGTTTTCCACTTCTGTCTTAAGAAGTGTGAAATTGGATTTGGAGAAATTTTTTACGGTGGTTTCCCTAATGGGGGGTGGGGGCAGGATGTGGATGTCTAGGGTGATTAGCTTGTGGTCAGATCTGACCAATGAGGAATTGACCTCTGGTGTGGAACACCAGTTGCCTATGCTGGTAATGACCAGGTCTAGGATATTGCTGCCCCTGGTGGGGGTGTGGATAATTTGATCCAAGGCATTGGAATTTATGAATTCCAGAAAACATTGAGCACAAGAGTTGGCACATGAGTAGTTTTTCCAGTTAATGTTGGGGTAGTTGAAATTGCCCATAATTAGGATGCTAGGTTGCACCCTAATATTTTTCAGTGTATCAAGAAATGAGGAGTGGGAATCCTGGGGAATAGTGGGGGATCTGTAGCAAGCTACAATTTGGATTGTGTCTTGCCCAGAGTTAGTTGCACTTGGATAATCTCAGATGCATTATGCTGAGCAACTAGCCTGGAGGTGTGGATCTCCTTAATGACTATTGACACGCCTCCGCCTTTAGTGTTTTGGTCCAGGTTAGGTGGCCGAAATGTGTGATATGAATTATAACCCGGTAATGCAGGGGTGCTCTCTGGAGCCTTGAACCAGGTCTCTATCACTGCACAGATGTCGATGTTCTCCATTTTAAGGAGTACCTCGAGTGAGTGCATTTTGAGGTTTACACTTCTAACATTAAGTAACATTACCCTCAGATTTTTCTTGCTTGTACCTGTTATGGTGGTGAATTTGTCATTTGAACCATGCCTAAAAAAGGCACTATAGAGGTGGCAAGAGCCTTAGCTTGTATCCAGAATCCCAAGGGCGACAGGTGCAGGCCATCTCTGGCAATGCATTGTGGTTTGTCGATCATATCATCTCAGGCAGACAGATAATGGATCCCCTTAGACGGACATCAGAATCTTAGCCAATTGTTGAAGTCAATCATTTTGTCCTTGTACTGTGGTATCATTCTGGGTGATGGCAGGATGCTACTCAGGGCTAAGGCCATACCTGCCTGGGCTACAAGATTGGATAGCTCATTCATGTCTCTTTTCATTTAGTCCAGGGAGGTATGTTTCAGGTCATTCACACCAACATGGACAATGACAAAATCATATTTGTACTTGTTGTGGAGTGACATGAGTGCATGCATTATGTGGCGGACCCTGGCACCTGACAGGCAACTGACAGTAACTTTCTCCTTATTTAGCCTGGTGAGTGGAATATCAGTGTGCCTGACTATAGAATCACCTATGACTAGAGTGTTGGGTACGTTGTTATGTCTTATGGGCTGTGGTTGAGTGGCATGCTGAGTTTGTGGACTATGTGTCATTTGGGTTATGTTGGGGGGGGGTGGAGGTTGCATGCATTTCTGCTTTGGAGGTCCCTGTTGCTTGGTTAGATTTTTATTGAGAGCCTCTGCGAATGTAGGTGTGTGTTTTGTGTTTCAATGTTTTGGTGGTGTACATTTTGAGGGACTATGTGATGAGTGTGGTGTGGTGCAAGTGTTTACCTTCTCCTCTTGACTGTCTAGTCCAGTCTTGGGTGAAGAGAGCTATAAGTGAATCTCTCACAGGTTGTAGTGTTGGTTGGTAGGAGGAGAGGGTTGTCTGTGTACATGAGGCAATTGTTGCATTGCCCCAAGATGCCCAGATTCATCAGGTAGACAGGAGAAAACACCAGGAGCTGACCCTTAGACATGCCTGGATAGGTCTTATTCATTAAGTACTGAAAACTGTATTCCCTTAGACAAGTGAGGAAAGTTGAGTGCTGCTGTAGTTTGTAGCTTATTTAGTGCTTACAATGTGTTCTGAACGAGTGCTGAGCTCAAAGAAACAGATTTGAGTGCTGAAACTAGAAAACTGGCTGGTTCTAAGAAACAAAATTAAGATAGAAGGCTTCCATCCAGAAAGGTTTGAGGGCTCAAAAGCTTACAAACAGTCCTGGATACAGCAATTCTGTATCTAGACGACTTACAGGAAAGGCAGGAAACACGCTTAGAATTTTTTTTTTTTTTGGAAAGTGGAAAGGGGAAAGGAGGAGCAGAAACTAAGTGAGTTGGCCTTTTCAAATGTTCTCCCCTGATTAGG
Organism: Protopterus annectens; assembly: GCF_019279795.1. Classification (NCBI taxonomy): domain Eukaryota; kingdom Metazoa; phylum Chordata; order Ceratodontiformes; family Protopteridae; genus Protopterus; species Protopterus annectens. Next base: position 1,677,091,310 of record NC_056743.1, read on the forward strand.
TAGAATGAGGTAATGACACTAGACTGGGAGGAGTGTCCCAAATCAAATTTACAGTAGGGGTGGGCAACTGCAAATCCAGCAAGTATAAAAACAGGATACCAAAAGGGAGGGAGGGTGGAAAACTAAAATCAGAACAAACAAACCAACCATATGCTTAACAAATGTAGATTATTTCTAGTTAATACCTCACACACAGTGAAACTAGCTAGAAAAGGATTTGAAGACAATAAAGGTGCTATAACTAACTCGTAAAAATAAGCAAAAAAACAGGATATTTAATGTTATATATCACGGATCAGCTGGCTCACTGCCCTTCCTCTGATTAGCTCAGTGTGAAATGGCAGAAACACTCACAAGTTAACTTCTTAAGTAACAAAGTTGAAACCTGAAACAACTTTAAAAAAAGCTGGAAAGAACCAATGAGGTGCTTACTCCAAGCCGTAGTTCAGGTAACCCCAATCGGCCAATGACCATAAACAATTCACTCTCACTGAAATCTTGTACTGGCTTTGGCTAAACTACGATGGCCTGGAACATGTGCTCCAACACACAGCCTCTACTAACAAACAACTAGCCTCAAAACACAAGCCTGAATATGGACAATGTTACACTACCCACACTACTTAGGTAGAAAAACACTGCAGAAATGAGAATGCTTTCAACTGCAAGCAAGTTATATAATACACTCCTTAGCAGGAAATCAGAACAAACAAACCCAACCAGATGATTAACAAATGTAGAACATTTCTAGTTAATACCTCACACACAGTGAAACTAGCTAGAAAATTATTTTCAGACAATAAAAGTGCTATAAATAACTCGTAAAATAAGCAAAAAAAGGATACTTAATGTTATATATCACAGATCAGCTGGCTCAGTGCCCTTCCTCTGATTAGCTCAGTGTGACATGGCACATTTACATAACATACACAGGCAAACAACATTTAAGGAGACATCCCTATGATGCCCATTTGTACAGATATGGCTGGGGATTTAAGAATGACCCCACATACTCCAGAATGCTGGGGTTAATTGCACTTACACATCACAACAGTTGTCCAATGGAACCAAACCAAGCCTGCAACAGTACACAATCCACTCACCCACAGAGCCCTGTGCCTCTGGACTGTCACCATGTACACAGACATATGTATGCAGGTGGTGTAAATTACAATGGGTGCTATGCATGGCTTGGGCAGGCCATATTGTTCCTGGCCACATGTCTGCCTAACAAACTGCATACAGCCATATATGGCCAGACTGGTACATGTATGCACATAGCAGGGATATTATCAGCTATCCCACCAGTAAACCACTAGATACAAGACCAGTACCAAGCAGTATCAATTGGCAGGCCACGCATGCTGTATAACACAAGGCCACTTTGCATACTCCACATGTGCTGTGCCTGTATTAACATTTACAACAAAAGTAACCTATGACGTGCAATTAAGTACTGTAGGCTGTAGTGTCTAATACCTAGATAGGTAGGAGTTCGCATTTTATGGCCTTGTGACTGGTTGATGGCCTCTAAAGTCCCTTCTTTACAAGGCCTGCTGATATCATCCACCTTAAAAGTGCTGGCTGATAGTGTAATATCAGATAAACAATGCAGCACATGTGATAAGAACTGCAAGATATAGTGTGTAAGAGTAGATCGGTAGAGTTTCTAATCTCATAGCATCCAACTTGTGTGTCTGTGTATGTATGTACATATAGCTCCATTTGTCACTACAGACATTGTCATCTTGTATCCATGTACTAAAGTCCCTTTTTTACAAGTCCTGCCTATGTCGTCAACCTTATGTCACTGGCTGACCATCTAATTACAGCTAAACTCTGTGGAACACGCGATAAATACTGCAAGTTATAGTGTCTATTACCTAGATAGGTGGAGGTTCTAATCTCACAGCATCCAACTTGTTTATATGTATGTACATATATCCACATGCGTCATTATAGGCATGGCCATCTGGCTTGTGTCTGTGCAATGGTCATGCATTTTAAGGCCCTGTGACTACCTTCTATCATCTAAAGTCCCTTCTTTACAAGGCCTGCTGATGTCAACCACATGAAGAGCAATGGCAGACAATATAATAGCAGACATATTCCATGGTGCATGTGATACATAGGGTAAGCTATGGTGTTTATTACTAGACAGGCAGGGGTTCTAATCTCACAGCATCCAACTTGTGTATATTTATGTACATATATCCACATACATCACTACAGGCATGGTCATCTGCCTTGTTTCTGTGCAATGTTTATGCATTTTAAGGCCCTGTGACTACCTTCTGCCCTCTAAAGTCCCTTCTTTACAAGGCTTATCGCTGTCAACCACCTGAAGAGCACTAAAAGACAATAAGATAGCAGATATACTGTGTGGCACATGCAATACATACTGTAAGCTGCAGTGTGTATTACTAGATAGGTAGGGGTTCTAATCTCACATCATCCAACTTCGGTGTGTGTGTAAATATAACTCCTTGTAACACTACAGACATGGCCATCTGGCTTATGTCTGTGCATTAGTTATGTATTTTATGGCCCTGTGACTAATCGCTCACCCTAAATTGCCCTCACATATATAAGCTTGAGTGATATCTGCCAACATCTAAATACCAAGGTGGAGTATCATTGGTAGAAGGCTTTTTCACAGGGCATGAAAGCATGATGATGATGACTGTCTCCATTGTCCGTGACACACTCTTCTACATATATGCACCTAGGGAGCCAAGATCATGTACTGTCATACCTTACTGATGTCATATTTTTGTTGTGTTGCCTTGCCAACCTGTGCCACTGTATTCTGTCATGTGTCCAAAGTTGAACTACTCAGACTCCTGGGACACAAGCATACACAGGTCTTTGACACATGCCATTCTGTACCACTACTGCCAGTGTACCATCAGACAACAGAGATACACAAAGTTTGATGTGTAGTCAGGACACATGCCAGCATACAGTACCTGTTGAGGCCCACAATATCTGCCATGGAATAACTCTACTGCACTGCAGAAACACATGTACATTAATATAGTCACCCTGTGCATCAGACATATCTGCATGTCCCTGCATCAGTGGCATGGATATCAGGGATGTAGCACAGGTATCATCACATGCACAAGGTGTGGTGTGGGGATGCCAGAGACCTAGGCTGTGCCAAACACTTGACAGCATGTGTGAGAGTCAGGAAGGGTTGCTGGTTACATGAGGCATGGAGAAATGTCATGTGTGTCTGTGGGTGACCTGCATGTGACACTGGTATTGGACTGTATGCGTGTACACAGTCAAGCCCAGGGCTAGCCCTACACATGTGTATAGTGGACAGCTGTGGACTGTGCATGGTAGAATGGACAGTTCACACACCTGGCATTCCCTAGGCTATGCACTGTAGTTAATTGCTCCAAAATGGAACATATAACTATTCTACTCTGGCTAAGCACAACAGTTGTGCATAAGGCCAAATGGCAGCCCTTACCTTACATAGGGTATATATGATCTGTAAAACAACAGTATCACACTTACCAAGTACAGGGCCACAGACTCCAGATGCACCTGATGGACCTATGAAAAGGGGAAGGAGAGGTATTGTCAGCAACACCAAATGCTGCAGGGTTACATGGCAATATCTGTGTATGTCCACATGTACAGTACCTAATGTGATACTGGCTATATTGCTGACATTCTGAGTATGTGTGCCCAAGTGTGGGTAAAACCAAACCCCCCCAATGCAGATAGAACTGACACCAATGTTCTGGTATGTAGAGCCTGGTACAATGACTGATACAGTATAATATTGGTGAACACAGTAACCTGACCTGCAAACTCCTCTGATGTGGACACTGTGGTACCCACCTTCGGGATGTATGGTGTGACTGATGGCTGGGAAGTGTCAGCTGATGCTAGGTTCACATGAAATTCCTCTGTGGACAAGAGCGGTTATTATGTTGCAGGGCCTCCACCAGTGGCAGCACTGTCCCTGGCAACAGCAGCTACCCTTTGATGTGCAGCATTTAACATATCCATGGCCTGGTACATAGGTCCTATCCTATTGACCAATCTGATTAACAGCCCTCACAGGTTCACCCCACAATGCTGCCTGCTGTTCATAATTGTCGTGACCCCTGCTAAGCAGGATGTGATGATGGAGTCTGAAAACATCCAGTATTGCACTGTTCTCTATAGATGAAAATGCTGGGTGTCTACAAAGTTACATCGTTCCTGCAAGACAACAAGAGAGGAATGCATTACAGGACCAGATAGGTGAATGTCCACTATGTACAGACCATACACACCCATAATGGACTGCACTATCCACTGCTCCCTTACACATCATACCCCACAGTCCAGCAACACAGTACATGTGTGGGTATCACAGTGGGTAATGTTCCTGTGTGTCATGACATATTCTGCTGTATGTGTCTACACCCTTCACTGCAGCCTACTGTGGTGTGTCCCCTATGGGTAAATTCACACTAATATGCCATACGGCCACTGTTGGACAAATAGCAGTGTGTTATTAAAACAACTATATTGTGACAGTCCAGCAACACTAGTGTGCCACACTGACAGTAAGCAATGGAAACCTGCTGTGGTATATATTCCCAGTAGGTTTTCTACCCCTCAACTATACAAATGTTTGCTGAATGTCTACATGTTTGCCTCGTAGATGCAGCCCTTTTTTGCACAAAATTGATGTCTGACAAATGGTTGTCCAGTCATTGATGGGTGCTGTCTGAAATGTAATACAGAATCTGACTGTCACAAATCAGACACCTCAGAATACGCTTATGCTATGGTAATATCAGTTAGTCTATTCACATTCTTACTTTGTATGTCCAGTACATATACCCTGTCACTCGGTTTGGGTCTTTGTCCTCCAAAGAATGATGGCTTTGTCCTGATTCCCTGGTGTAGGATGTTGAGAGGTATGTTAGGCATAGCTCTGAGCCAGACCGAGATGAATGTTTATGAAACAGGAACTTAGCCAGAGTACATCATGGACATTCAGGGACACTTTTACAATGCTAGAACTATTTATGTGGGACATTGACAGATTTAGAGGAGGTGAATTACAGTATATTGGTTGATGTTATAGGAGTATATACCCTTACATAGTGTTAGTATGTCTAATGTGTAATCTGCTACCTTTACTACAATGGCCGACCACTGTAGGAGGGATTTACAGGGACACAGCAGAAATGTGAGTCAAAGCAGAGACAGTTGAGAGGCATGCCTGTAGGTGTTGAGAGCACAGCATCACGGACATGTCAATATCATAGACCTAATACAAGCCTACTGTTCTAATCCCTATTTCCTATACCTCCATCCCCCCCATCTGCAGTCAGTTTTCTGTGGAAACCTAGTACATACCTGGTAAGGTGATATATTCCTACTTTTAAGGGTTACTCTGCAAATGCTTTGCACAGATGCTGTGTAAGTAAAAAGTACAGTTTTGTACCTACCATAAATGTAGATGTCCGAGAGGAATGCATCTGCAGTCTTTACAAATGGGTTGTCCTGTCATCAGGCAGCCCTTCGGTCGGCCGGATTCCAAAGTCTGGGTCTGGCTTCGGCTGGTGTTGCACTTCACCCGACGTCATTGCGGCAGTTATTCGGGTATAAAGGCATCAGCCGACGCCATTTTCCTCAGTCTTTCTTGCCGCGTGGCGCCTGAAGCAGAAGCTGTTCGCAAGTGCCGGTCGGTCAGATCCAGAGATTACTACTACCGAATACTACTTCGAAGACTTCTATAAAGCTAAGTACCCCGTTGGGGACTCTTTCTTGCCTCAGCCGATGTCAGAGAAAGTTAATAACTGTTTATCTTGTGGGAAACAAATACCAAAAATAAAGCCAGCAACATTAGTGAACCATGCAGTATGTAGTAGTTTATTAAAAACTACTAAGACCCCATTCCATATTGAGAACAAACAGACCGGTTTCGGCCAACAAAAGATCTGGCCTTCTTCAGTGAAATACAAATGACATATAAAATGGTATGGTCTTATATAATGAATAAAGGCATATCATTGGATGACATTTACATATAAATTAATGAACTCATTAATATTAAATACAAATAATCTGATAACACAACATATTGAGTTCACTCAAAAACATTCATTAAGTCCTGGATTAAACAAAGCCCCAAGTTTTGTAATCCATTTTTTCTCCCGAGCATCAAGTTTCTTGTGCCAACCAGATTTTGGCTTGATCCCCAATAAGTTTATCTATAATAATAAAATGGAATTGTGCTGTTACATGTGTGAGTGCATGTTTATATAAGGCATTGGTTGTCCTTTTACATTTAATATCACTAAGGTGTTCAGACATCCGTAGCCTGAATGGTCTGGAAGTCTGACCTACATAAAATGCATGACAACTACAACAAGCCATATAAATCGCCCAGTCTGTATTACAGTTGGCAAAAAAACGAATATCAAAAACAATACTGCTGTTTCTACTAGTAAATTCCTTGGACTTCAAAAGGTGTTTACAATTGACACAATGTCCACAGGGAAAACTTCCAATCAATCTGTCACCCAAGATAGTAGTTTGATATAATACAGGTAATAGAGACTCAGAATGATGTTTATAATGATTAAAATATCCTGCTAAATTTTTTCCTTTACGAAAAGAGAAAGAACAGGTGTTAGGAATTAGTGATTGAGTCCTGCTGTCAGCTTTTAGTATATTCCAATTGTCTTTCACAATGTTAATGAATCTATTAGTATTCCTGCCAAACGTAGTAGTAAACCGAAGTATATTAGATGATGGAGATTTCTGTTCATATATTAATAAATTTTCCCTATTCAAACCACAAGCATGATTATGAGCCATAGTAACATATCCTGAGCTATAACCTCTGTTCATAAATCTGTTGTGTAAATCCTGAGCATGATGTTTAAAACTAACATCTTCAGAACAATTACGTCTTATTCTAAGAAATTGTGATTTTGGAATGTTTCTTGCTATATGTTTTGGATGAAAGCTGGAGGCATGGAGTAAAGAATTATATTGGGGGAATTTTCTGTATACTTCAGTTTTAAGAGTGTCATCCTCTTTTTTAGTAACCAGAACATCCAAAAAGGTAATGGATTTCTGGTCATAAGTAATGGTAAACTGAATTCCCCATTTGTTGTCATTTAAATACTCCATGAATTCATGCAGATACCCAATATCTGATCTCCATACCATCCAGCAGTCATCCAAATATCTCCGCCAGATATCAATATCCGGCAGAAACAAATTATGCATATCATCATACATCATGATTTCCTCGATATAAGCCATAAAGAGATCAGCATATATGGGGGCAAATGAGGCCCCCATTGCTGTACCCTTGATCTGTAGATAACATTCCTGATCATAGAAAAAGACGTTTTTAGTTAGTACATGCTCAGTCAGATTTATGAGAAAGGTATTGAAACCAGGTTTATACAAATTGGATTTATAAAGCCAGTATTCAATAGCATCAAGACCAGCCCAATGAGGGATGTTAGTATATAATGAGCTTACATCCAATGTGCATAGCCACCAATGTTGTTCTAATTGCATATCATTAGCTATGCTCAAAAATTGTGTTGTGTCTTGTATCCTAGATCTTACCCAAGGTAGAAGTGGTTTTAAATACCTGGTCAAAAACTGTGAGAGTGGCTCAGTAAGTGATCCTATACCAGAAACTATTGGCCTGCCTGGTGGATGTAAAGGATCTTTGTGTATCTTCGGCAGGAAATAAATAGATTGTCTGGCAGGGTCAGTGATGGTTAGGTGTTTAGATGTTTGAGAAGTAATGATCCCATTATCAACAGCAGATTCTAGAAAATCACGAATTTGTTCACTAAAGACTGGTGTGGGATCAAGAGGCATTTTATTATAATATCGGGCATCGCCCAATTGTCGATGAGCCTCATTATCATAATATTTCCAATCCATAACCACCACTGCCCCACCTTTATCAGCATGAAGAATTACCAATTCCTTATTACTAACCAGTTCATCTAGGCTAGATATATCACTTTCAGTCATATTATTAGGCATTGCTTGTGAAGAGTTATGCTGAAAGTGTAAATCCCTGAGTACATTACGTAAGAAAAGGCCAACAGAGGGGTGCATGGGTGGTGTAAAGGTTGAAGCATGGTATTTAAACCCGTCCAAGTGTAGTTGTTCTTCATCCCCTTTGTCCTGAAAAAATAATTTAAGATTAATAAGCCTACAGAAGGAAAATAAATCTTGTACAAAATTATCCTCAGGAACAAAGAAACCAGGGATAAAAGATAATCCTTTATTCAATAAAGATATTTGTTCAGATGTTAATACAATACTAGAGATGTTGCAAACATTATTCACTTGTTGGTCAATACTTCCATCAAATTTTGAAGACTTGTAACCCTTTTTGTGTTTCCTACCACTCCTCCTCCCCCCCCTGTTTGGTCTAAAGGGAATATTTGGTTGCTACGTTTGGGCGTAGGGGACCCCATGGTGTGTTGTGTGTCCGTGTCAGTCCCTGATGAGCTGTCATAGTCAGTGGAATCTACTATATTGCCACGTCCCTTCAAAATAGAACGCGGACGTTTCCTTTTGGAACTGTTGCTGTTAGTATTTTGTACAGTTTGGAATCTGACATGTCTAGTATTTTTAAAAGGTTGTCCCTTCTGACAATCAGACAAATCACGTGGCCTAATGGTTAAGGTGTTTGCCTTACAAACACAAGGTACAGGGTTTGAATCTCATAGGGGATAATTGGCTAGGCTTAAAATGGCTCACAAGGGCAGTTAGCCTAGTACTAACCTATGAACCTATAAACAAAAATAAACCTATTAAGGCTACTATCAAAATTTAATATATCAGAACTAAACTTGGATAGTAACGGGGGAAAAAAGCTATCCTGCTGATACTGGTTACACTCCTGAATTAGTTGTGATACCTTAGAATTTTCTTTATCAACTATCCTAGTATAATACTTGGACAAGGAGAGAACAAACTTCATGGAACATTCTTGTTGAATGGATAACCATTCTGTAGTAAGAATGTCATCCGGATCCGCCACCAATGGCTGGATCTTGACCCTGAGACCCCTAGGACAAATCTCTTTAGCCAAATAGGCTTTTAGTAATTTCAGGTGCCAAACACTGGATCTCAATGATCTCATATTCTTATTAAGATCATCAAATAATCTTTGACATAACTGTTCTGGTGTCAAAGGATTAGAGTTCAAAGAACCTTCAGAGTTCAAACCAATACCAAAAGGTGCCAGATCATCTTTATCAGAAGATAGATCCAAAAATATTTTATTTAAATCCATCATTAAAAAGATGTAATACTATACTATAAACCACGCCCTGTGTCAAAATCAAAACAATAATGGCCTAAATATGATTTATGCAAAAACATGCATTCTTCAGCCACGTTGCACACAGGACTATAATGGCATAATACTGGTATAATCAAACATAAGATAAAAAATCCAATATAGTATACATCTAGTATTACTAATATGTCAAAGATTGTACCCTAAGTGAGGCACCTGAAAACTACTTAAACTTTATTTTAGAATGTTCAGGAGCCAAAATCATAGACAGTGGTGGTAAGAACCCAGATGATATCCAACACCAAGTATTAACTGAATAATGTATACCAAAAATATGAAAGATAATGTATATATATCAAATATCAAATACTAGTGAGGATTCAGTAACCAGCATCAAACAGGACAACACACTACTAGCATGGTATATATACATGGAAACTTATTTGTATAGACTGATCATTTTTGCTCAATATACTGAACATAAATTTTAAAGTACAGTGTAAAATAAAACCCCAAAATTTCCCAACCCAATTATCGGAAGGCCTTTTTAATTTTCCCCCAAATCATAAAAGTTTAAAAGCTAGAATAAACTATAAAATGGTTTTTGAAACCTTTTTTTATTAAAATAAAACCCCAAAGATAAATCCAAGGCAGATTTAAGGGGCCAAAGTAAAATAATCCCACAATTTTTTGTTCCCGTTATACCTTAAAAGGAAAAATGAAAATCCCTTTTTGTTCCCCTAGATTCAAAATATGCAAACATCAATTAATTAAATGTGACATCCCACAAAAGGCCCCCTGAACCCCAAAAAAGGTTAAAATCCAATCTAAAGCCCAAAAACAATCCCCTTTAAAAACCCAAATTCCCCCAAAAATGATTTTTCCCCTAACAAGAACATTATAAGAACTGTTAGCAACCTCCTTTTTAATACAATTGGGAAAAGTTTTTTGGGCACACCATTACAATTTTATCCAAAAAATATTCAGCCCCCATCCTTTTTTTGGAATATATCAATTCCCCTTTAAATTCCCTTTTAAATCCAAAAAAGAGGCCCAAAAATATTCAAAGGATCCACCTTAAAATAATACTCGTTTAAATTAAAAATTCCTTTATTAAAAGAGGACCCAGTTTTAAAATGTAATTAAAAAATCCCCAACCCTAAACTGCTCCGAAAAAACCCCTTAAAAAAATCTGGAGGGAATTCTAACCCAAACCCCTCCAAATAATTCCCTAATGTAACAGACATCATGGCCCAAGAGGAATCTTGATGAGTGGATGGGAAATAGAAAATTCACCCTGGGGATCATTCCAGTGGCTCTACTCGACAGAGGCACTGGGAACTAAGGTCAGGTGGAATGATGCCAGGGTAATCATATGGGCTAGGCTTGTAAAGGCTCCGAGGCCATTAGCCTAGTACACACCTATGAACCTATGAACACATTTCTTTTTATTTATTGCATTATTATTCTTATGTACATTTCCTTTATTTTATGCTGCATTTGCACATTCTTGCTAATGATTGTAACATCCTCTGTCATCTTCAACAGAATTACTTTCTCAGAATATGGGCTTCCTCAACCATTTACCTGTAGTTCCTGTTGAGAGAGAAAATCTGCAAACATTACATGACTGACACTGTAATATTTATTCTTGCACTGTACTTGGGCCTTGCTTGGCAGGCAGAGGGATATAACCCAATAACAGTGAGTGCAGAGAACACCAGCATCAAATGTATTAACTGACTGCAGTACCTATTAAAAGACACACCAGGCATACAGGCATACCAAGATTATGCATTTCTTTTTATTTATTTGCATTATTGTTCTTATATACATTTCCTTTATTTTATGTTGAATTTGCACATTCTTGCTAATGATTATAACACTCTCTGTCACATAAACCATAGAATTACCTTTTCTTTTCATTTCTTGTACTGTATATATATTTTTTATCTCCAGAATTGTATTCATCTGACTGTGTTTTTACTCATCCTGTATTTGGTTTTATTTTATTCCAGTACAACACGTTTACATATTACTAGTATGTATATACAACAATTATTATTCATACATTTTTAACAAATATATGCTTTTTAAATAAATATACATTTTTTAATGATATAATATTCATATTATTTTTATCAATTTATAACGTGTATATTTAATAATTAATAATTAAATATTTAATATTTAACATTTAATATTTATTATACTATATAGCATTATATATTATTGCACATTTTCTATATATTATTGTACACTTTTTATACTTTAAATAAGTGGCACCTTATATGTGGATGGCATTTCTATACATGCCAGTTCTAAGAAAATAATAGATATGAGTGGTTTCATTTACTTTTAACATACTGATTGATTCACACAACTTGCTATAGTTTTAATGGTTTTATAATTACAACAGTCAACAATACAGATTGGTTGTGGCCAATTTTAACTATGGTTAATTGAATTATGACCAATTTACATGTATTAGTGTGTATATAAAAGTGGCACCTTTTTTCTGGTTTAATTGATTCTGAAGAGGTCTCCAGGGTGGAGACGAAAGCGCTCAATCCTTCTTTCTGTTGTTTGTAACCTGATGTTAATAAACTATTTGTGGTTTATATTGCCGTGGAGTCGGTTGTTTGCTTTTCCACCATTGGATTTCCTGTTGATCTACCTGCTGGGTTTTGCACTTCGTAGTCCTTTGGATTGTTTTTTGGTTTCTGGTATTTCAGCTGGTGGACGAAGGTATCCAATTGTGTGTTCTAGCTACACCTATTGACTGGCGGTTATTAGTGTTTTCCCTAGAAGCAAGTTTCTGTGACTGGAGTTCTATATCCTTGTATTGCGTGATATAGCTGCAGTTGGCACTGTCTTGTACGTGTACCATTTATTTCCTGGCTTCAGTAGTCGGATTCTATGGATGTTTCCGTTTTTGGTGTGGAACGTTAGCTTATTTGAGCGTCGGCTATAAAAGATATAAAAGATTTTTTGCTACGATCCCAATTCACTTCAATACAGGTACTATTTATTTATGGTTGTTTTCTGAGTTCTATTGCAACCTACGCTAATTGTCAACAGCATTGCTTACCACTTAGCACCTTTTAGTGGTGTATCTGGGAACTGAATTTTATTACGAGCGGCCGTATACAAGAAGTACGTTGTGAATTATTAAACAGTGGTTCGTAGTATATTTTATTACTGTTAAACATTATTAACTGCTGTTCCGATTGGGAATACTGTTTACCCCACTATCTGGGTGCATATCCAAACCCTTCGACTTGATATTACGAGTGCTTTTCGCACTCAAAAGAACAGTGCACTATCTGTTGGGTTTGGTTTTACTCTTTGTTAAAGAATTATCATTTACAATTATATGCATATTTCTGTTTTACCATCTAATAGAGAGTGAGTATATTAAAGATGTCTTGTGATCATTCACTACTCAGCGAGTTAATTAAAATCATTCAAAGCTACTCGCAAAACAGTGCACATGAAGAGGCAGGGAATACTATACCCTGTGCACAGAGCAGCCCTAGAACCAGTGGAGCGGTGTTGGTATCACAGGAGAGAGGGGTCCATGGGCCCCACAGAGAATTACCTACTACACAGGAAGTCAGGGCTGGATCTTCGAATAACACTGGACAGTATAATATACTCCACCAGAGAGAAAACGACTTTACAAAATATCATAACATGTATTTTAATAGCTGGTTGAATACGTCTTTTTCATACAACAATGTAAGAGAACTTGAACAGTATAATAACAACAATATCACTTACAAAGACAAATGTAAAAATTTTAAAGTATTGTTAACTAAGTACAAAAACTTGTCAGTGGAAAATTGGTACTTTAGTAAATGTCTTCACGAACATATTGTCCCTAAGGGACTTAGAATTACAAAATTTCCAAACAATATAAATTTTGAAACAGATGATGTATTATTTAAAGAAGTATGTGCCATTTTCAATGAATGTGGGTTATCTATAATCAAAGTGCTTATGAAACACAATGAAAGTAGAATGGAAAAAGACAAAATTATCATTGATAGATTGTATAAGGAAATATCTGAAGATTTGTTGTTTTCAGTGGATGAGTACAAAAGAATATACTATAGAACTATACAGGATGTTGATGCTACTACATCACGTAATTACAATAGGAAAATCTCAAAACTGAGAAGGGATTTGAAAGACTATGAGTCTAATACTGCTTACAGTGACAATGCTTCCTATCACAGAACACACCAGGCTCAGGGTGTTAATTATTACACTAACGTACGTTATGTTGACCACAGTAGGGAGGGGTGACGTGTGGAAAACAATGATGAATACCACAACCAACAGACTGTTCGTGACGTGGATGACTCTAGGGTTAATTACCAGGAAGGTTATTATTCTAATAACTTCCGTTTAGAGGAATTTGGCCCGAGGAGGTCACAGAGGTTAAAAAACAGGACCCCACAGCAACAATCTTATGCCCAGGTGGCGGGGGACTATCGACAAAACAGAAATTAAATACTAGTATAAGGGAAGTTGATGTGAATTATGACAGTCTTTCACAAAGTCTTTATATAGACAATGAAGGAGAAAGTGTTTTAGTTAATTCTATTATTTGTTCATCTAATGATTTTAATATCTTTAATTTTACTGAAATGGAGATCAATGATACTTTTTTAAACTTTTCACTAAAGGTTTCACATTTGTGCCACATCAAATACCTAGTATTAGTAATATACTACTGGATATAAAACATTTTACAAGAAGGTTGAATTTATCTGTGATTTTTGAAAACAAGAAATGTGAAAATGAGTCCAAGGGTGTAAAAAGACGTAGTATATACAACCCACCACTTCAACATGATATTCAGAGTTTTGAGAATGTTCTTTGTAGTGTTATTAGAAGTAACTACCCTCACAATCACAACATTAGACTGACTAATCTAACACATGAAGAAAATGAGCTCCTTCAATTATTAAAAAGAAATAAAAAAGTTAGAATAATGAAACCTGATAAGGGAGGTGGTATGGTCATTATGGACCAATGGGATTATACCAGAAGAATGCTGAACATACTTAACAACAGTAAGAGTTACACTATAGTATCGAAAAATGAAATAAACATTTCTTACTTAAAAATTGACTACATTATTGAAGATAATTTACTGCAAGGTTTGTATGACAAAGATCTATTTGAATTTTTCAAAGTTAGTAAACCAGTCATTCCAGCAATCTTCGGCATTCCCAAAATTCATAAAAGTGTCAATGACCCTCCTATGAGACCTATTGTGTCAGCACAAGGTTCAAAAACACAACCATTAGCCATATACATTGATATTAAGTTAAAAGGTTATCACCTGAAATATCAGCATATATTGATTGACTCATGGGACTTACTAAGAAAAATAAATAACGAGAGTTACAATGATGAAATTATTTTTATAACCATTGATGTCAAAGATCTTTTTACGGTGATACCCCATGATAAAGGTTTAGTATAGTTTGAGGAGACACTTATGGAAATGGACTTTCTTGAACCCGAAGAATTCCGCATTATACTTGAAAACATGGAATTGGTACTAAGGAATAATTATATCTATTTCCAGGGAGAATATTATCACCAAATTGAAGGAGTGGCAATGGGAGCGGCATGCGCTCCCATTTTTGCCAACATTGTCATGCTCTATTGGGAAAAGAACTATGTTTTTACATCTGAGTACCATCAGCACATGCACAGCTAATACAGATTTTTGGATGATATTTTAATTCTATGGAAAGGTCCGGAAAAAGATATCTATAATTTTATTGAATTTATTAATAAGAATACATCATTCCTCAGTTTTACATATGAGGTTCATAAAAATGTGATCCATTATTTGGATGTTAAACTAATGAAAGATGAAACTACAAGGAGATACACATCTGCTATATATCGGAAATAGAATTTCTCAAACGCATATTTACATTTTGACAGTGACCACCCCCTTGTATTGAAAAAGAATGTCGTAAAAGGACAGATGATTAGGGTTTCTAGAATGACGAGTGAAGAAGATGAGTTTTTGAAGGAACTAACCACACTAAATAACATGTTTTTACAAAGAGGATACCCATGTGATTTGATTGAAGATATAAAAATGTGGGTAATTACACACATGAACATTAGATACACTCCATTACTTTGTAGTGGATCACCTAGTAGAAATACACAGATTAGTAATGTGAGTAATACGTCAGATTATAAACGAAGAGATGGAAGTCCAATGAAAACCACCCCATATTTGACTTTGACATATCACAACAACATTGAATGGCTCAGGAGAAGCATTAATAGTGTATGGGAAATGTTCAAAACTATGCCCACGAGGGTGAATGTTTTTAAGAACAAACTCTCCTATAGTTATAGGAGAAACAACAACTTAAAAAATATTTTAGAACACGGTAAGGATGGACCTAGTGTTGACAGTCCTTTCACTACTAGCAACAAGAGAGGGGACTTTTAGGTGTAACAGATGTCCCCAATGTCCCTTTATAGCAGGTGAAAAATCTATTTATTTGCCTAGTCTACGAACCACCCTAAAAGCAAATAAATATAGTAGTTGCTACACAAAAGGCCTGGTCTATTTGGCATATTGTACATTCTGTTGGTGCTTCTACGTAGGGAAAACAGAGAGACACCTACGTAGAAGAATATACGAACATATTAGAGACATTAACCGTAAGAATGTAAATAACGTACTTTATAGGCATTCTACAGCATGTCCTAATGCCAACTTCAAATTCTGGGCCTTGGAAGTAGTTGAGCCTCCCGATAGAGGGGGAGATTGGGTAACAAAATTGTTATATAGGGAAATGATATGGCAGCTTAGATTAGACGCTTGCAATGGTAAAGGGATGAATGATTGCATATCTATTACACCAGCATTAAAACTACTGGCTTTTGATCCTAAGAAACACACTCATTCCTTATAACACGATTATATTCTCTCCTTTTCATTTCTTGTACTGTATATATATTTTTTATCTCCAGAATTGTATTCATCTGACTGTGTTTTTACTCATCCTACATTTGGTTTTATTTTATTCCAGTATAACACGTTTACATATTACTAGTACGTATATACAATAATTATTCATACAATTTTAACAAATATATGCTTTTTAAATAAATATACATTTTTTAATGATATAATATTCATATTATTTTTATCAATTTATAACATGTATATTTAATAATTAATAATTAAATATTTAATATTTAACATTTAATATTTATTATACAATATAGCATTATATATTATTGCACATTTTCTATATATTATTGTACACTTTTTATACTTTAAATAAGTGGCACCTTATATGTGGATGGCATTTCTATACATGCCAGTTCTAAGAAAATAATAGATATGAGTGGTTTCATTTACTTTTAACATACTGATTGATTCACACAACTTGCTATAGTTTTAATGGTTTTAAAATTACAACAGTCAACAATACAGATTGGTTGTGGCCAATTTTAACTATGGTTAATTGAATTATGACCAATTTACATGTATTAGTGTGTATATAAAAGTGGCACCTTTTTTCTGGTTTAATTGATTCTGAAGAGGTCTCCAGGGTGGAGACGAAAGCGCTCAATCCTTCTTTCTGTTGTTTGTAACCTGATGTTGAAACAATAAACTATTTGTGGTTTATATTGCCGTGGAGTCGGTTGTTTGCTTTTCCATCATTGGATTTCCTGTTGAACTACCTGCTGGGTTTTGCACTTCGTAGTCCTTTGGATTGTTTTTTGGATAAACCATAGAATTACTTTGTAGGAATATGGGCTACCCCAAACATTTACCTGTAGTTCCTATGGAGAGAGAATCTGTAAACATTATGTTACTGATGTTGTAATCTTTATTGCTGCATGGCACCGGATTAAAACACTGTTCTGTGTGTGGCAAAATGAACTATATCAACAGCATTTAACAAATTGAGCCACTGAGTCACTGTTGATTATTTGTAGACTTGTATTTACCTAGAGCTCACCAAGTGCCCGGCATGCACCTCTACATTATGAGTTCTCTCCTCTGCAGCTGTTGGAAGAGAAGCACACCAATATGCATACCAGTTTAAAAGGCATTTAGATTAGTACATATTTGTGAATGACAGGTAAGAGTAGTTACAGACATGTGGGACAACCCCTGCCCAAAACTCTTGGACCCAGGTGTCCAACAGAGCCCCCTTTCTCCTTTTAGGTCACCATGGTGGTGGCAAAACTGCTCCCATGTGCGGGGGATACTAGTTACACTGGTGAGTTCTCTGGCTAGCCAGTCCTAGGCCTCTGCCTTGAACTCTGAGCCCTGGTACCCTCCCTGCAGTAGATGGTCTGTGTGGTTTTTGAGAAGGAGTCCAGCCATGACCCTGGACTCCAAGATGCCCCAATGGTGCACCTGAAAGTGCAAACTCTCTCCAGTGCCTGCCATTATCACTATAAAGGTAGAACTCTAGCAGATTATGCTGTTTTCACACCTTGTGAGCTTTATATAGCCTGTTTTCCAACCCTTACATGCCATTGTGCGACATTTAAAATACTAAACATAGCTACCTAGCAGCGTGCAAACCAGCACATGCCAGCAAAGCAGAGGCAAGCAGTGCATAAACATTTTTGGCTGTTATTGTGTTTATGCAGAGCTTTGCAGGGCTATGCAGGGTTTAGCAGGGCTTAACGGAGTGTAGCAACCCTAAATATTAAAATAATTAGCATGATTTGAATTTCATAAATAAATAATGCATTTTCCCTTCCTTGCATTCAAACCCTGCAACTACTGCTCATGAGACTATAACTCTAACCATTTAGATACGTGGCCATGTAAAATTTTGCTACATCTTTACATATACCTCTGAGCACCCTTTAAGCATTGCTGAGTGCCACACCAGGCAAACCCTCACACCTCTGTTTAAACTTTACCTTTCAATATATCATTGCATGCATCTGGTGTGATGCCCATTACCTGGTGCAGCAATCAAGGAGCCTCAATCTTCACCACTAACACCAGAGAGGGCATCTCATATATGAGAAAAAGATAACAAATGCACACAGTAAAGTGCAATTTTCCTTAAGAGCACACAGAGAACACAGTCCCGGGCTTGTCGATCCCTTGCTCTCTAGGTCCCCAATAAGATTCCCCACTGGCACAGATATAGGGTCAAGATCTCAGCATAGTGGGCAAGCTAAAACCTCCAGCACCCTTTCTGTCCAACCAGTGCTTCATGTCCCTGCCAAGTAGCTGACACGCACACACTCATACACTTTGAGAAGAGTTTTTGCAACCACACAGGCACTCCTGGGGAAGGCTGGCACAGGTTCTCCAGCTGTGCCTCCTTTTCCCAGACTATACGGTAGTACCCTGCCACCACCCACTAATAATTATCAGATACTCAAAGGCCCTTAAAAGGGTGTCCAATTATTACTGTGAAATATTATTATCCAATTGGTAGTATAACTAAACAGTCAAGGCTTATTAGAGTGACTTGGTACAGGATCCTTATATACATGCAATGTACTCTTAGAGCTTAACTTATCTCTACACAAAACAGCCACAGTTGAAAGGTTTTAAATTATTTATTAATAAATAATAAAAACAGAAGATAATACTTCTTACTATATAGTGCTAGTCAAGAGTTCAGAGATCACAGAGAAATACTTAAAATAATTCAGTAGTACAGTTCTGAAATCACAGAATAACACTTACTCTAATCTTTCTAGTTTGTAGCTATTTCTAAGAGAAAACACAGTCTAAGATAACTTACATACAGAACAGGCAGAGTGCTGATGAGTTGGATGGTCAAGACAAAAATGTTTAATGCCTTCTGATTCTCTCTGTTTAAATTGCTATTTTCAGTCCTGATTCCCATTACATAATTTTTTTACACTTTCCTGGGGTTTCCAGGCCAACAGAAACTGCATTCTTGTTATCTTGCACCTGCAGGAAACTGCAGCCATAAAAGACATTCCACATGTAAACTCCAGTATTTATTCCTTAAGTTAAAACAATAGGCAGGATGCTTCACTCCAGACTCATCGACTCCAAATTTTAACTTCAAAGGGACAGACATGAAATAATTTTAACTTCAAAGGACAGACAAGAAATGCTTGACTTAGCTTTCTTTACAGCAGAGGGCAATGTTGCTACATTGTTTTAAATTCAATATTTCATAGCATATTCTTTCATTTAAGAAAACAAGCTTATATTTCAACATTTCACAATATTTTCTTTCAATTAAGAAAACAAGTCTGTAATTCAACATTCATATTTACAAATGACAGAATTATGTATAAAATGCTATCTGGCTAGGCTGGCAGCCTTCATCTATCTTCACCCAATCTTCACATCTGGTTTCTATTTTAGGATGTCTGACAGGCGTTTCGGCACTGCGCCACACAAACATGATTTTTAAAAAATAAATAAAAATAAAAACATTAAATTAAATTAAATTGCTGTTATACAATTTGACAGTGCAGGGAGTGAGTTGCTCATCTGTAGACATAAGTAGCACCACACTTCCTATACTGATTTAGTAACAGTGTTTCATGGCTCTCCCATAGCAATGCACCAAGATGAATATGCATGGCATGCTGCCGAGGGGAACCGTGAATATAGACACGGTAACATTCTGTGTAAGCCCTATACTATGCCTACATGGATTTTATTAAATCAAGAGGAGTATCATTATCTTACCCAGCCAAGTCTCTACAGCTGTCACTGTAGCATTAGTCTGTATGGTTCATAGGTTCATAGGTTCATAGGTTAGTACTAGGCTATCAGCCCTAGGGCCTATACAAGCCTAGCCATAAACAATTCCCTGAATATTTCTTCCCACATTATTTACTTTCCTGGACCCCTGTCTAGCAGGGCGACTGACGTGATCCCTGGGGTGAATTTCCTTTCTCCCATCCAATCGTCAAGGTTCCTCTTGAAGAGGTCCAAAAAGGCACTCTGCTTGACATGTATGGGCAATCTATTCCAGAGTCTGGGAGTCTCTGGGTCAGGAACCTATCCCTCCAACATGTTTTGTTTATTGTGATGACAAGGTTTAGATCCCTGGGCGTGTAGCTCTGAGGGATTGGGATTTCTTTAAGTGTAGCATGTCCAACAGCTCTGGGTTTGACATGGCCTTGTATGTTAAGCAGAGATCACCTCTGAGTAGACGATATGCGACAGAGTATAGCTGGAGTTTTTAACGCGGTCAGCATAGGGCATCTGCTTTAGGCCTGTGATTCTTTTAGTGAGGTATTTCTGAGGCCTTTCCAGTTGTTGCAGATGTCTTGAGAGGTGCATACCAAATGGGGCATTGTATTCTATAATGGGTCTAATGAGGGATGAGTACAGTGGGACAATGACCTCCTTTGGTCTGGATGAAAAGCCCTTCGTGATGAGGTGTGCCACATAGAAGGATTTCCTGACTGTTGTGGCGATGTGGTTATCGAAGGTGAGACCACTGTCCACCTGTGTCCCTAAGTCTCTTATCACACTTTCTGTGTTTAGTGTACTGCCACCTATATGGTAATTCATGGATACATGTTTTTCCCAAAGGGATAACAATACATTTCTTGGCATTGAGCTTGAGCCCATGGCTCTGGCACCAAGCATCTGTTTCTGTAAGGCCCTTTTGTAGAGTATCCACATCATTTGGGGATTCAATAATGGCTCCCAGTTTGCAGTCATCTGCAAACTTTGTTAGCCAGAGTCCCTTAGTGTTGACCTGTACTTCAGAGAAGTAGATGCCAAACAAGAGCGGCCCCAGGACTGAACCCTGAGGTACTCCACTTGTCACTTGTCTGGAGCTGGATTTGGAGTCGGCTACTTTTACAGTGTGGGTTCTATCAGTAAGCCATTTAGCAACCCATTGGGTGACATAGGGATTAATGCCCAACTTAGTAAGTTTATCTATGATTCCAGAGTGGGGATGGTGTCAAAGGCCTTGGCAAGGTCTAGATAGGCTGTGTGGACCACCTTACCCTTGTCCATGGCTCTGGAGACTGATTCAAAGAAGTCAATCAGGTTCAGGAGACAAGATCGGCCCTTCACAAACCCAAACTGGGTGGGGTCCAGTGTTTGAAGGTTGCCAATGTCTTTGTTTATAAGTTCCATGATAATCGCTCCATGGCCTTGCAGATAAAGCTTGTCAGACTGATGGGATGGTAGTTTCCGGGATCCAAGGTGGATCCCCTTGTGGATTGGGATAACTATAGCTCTGCGCCACTCAGTGGGCACGAAACCTGAGGTGAGGCTATGATTAAACATGACACTTAGGTGAGGTGCCAGTTCATATTGTAGTTCATGTAGTACACAGCCCGGGATGTCATCTGGTCCCATGGATGCTGTATTCTTGGCTTTAGAGAGTGCGTTTTGTACCTGTGTGGCCGTTATTACTGGAATTTGGCAATCTTCTGGTATTGAGATGGGCCATTTAGGGTGTGAGAGTGGGGTGAAGTTGGCACTGAATCGATCTGCCAGGATATTGGCAATATCCTTCGGATCAGTATATTTAATGCCATTCTGTTTTAGCTCAGAGCAGATCTGAGCATTGCCATTTAGATTCTTGACATAATTATAGAATGCTTTGTGGTTGTCTTTGGAATCTTTGGCAATTTTATTTTCGTAACTAGCTTTGGAGGATTTTATGAGGCATCTCAGTTTCTTACTGAGGCTAGTAATGAAGTTTTTTGCATCCTGGGATTTTTCTCTTTTCTGCAAAAGTTTCTTCCTTTTGTTGTAAAGTTTGTTTATGGCAGGGGACCACCAGATTGGCTTCCTTTTTTTGGATGAGAGCATTTTGGTTCTATTTGGGATGGCTCGATTCATGCATGAGTGGATGTGCTCGTACAGTGCCGTAGTGTAGGATTCAGCAGTTGAACTTTCAGTTCCCGTCTGCATGGGTGTCATGAAGTTTGTCACTTCTGACTTGAGTAGCATGAAGTTGGCTTTAGAGAAGTTTTTTATGGTGGTTTCTTTACTGACTACACAATAAATATAATATTATAGTGACAGTGCCTATCCAACAAGTAGTGTTAGAGATTGGTCAAACTAGACATTAAGCCATGATTGGAGAAAGAGTGCTCTCCTGCAGGGTGTTAATGTATAGGTAATGCCCTCTGAAAAATAAGTCTGCTGCTTTTTGGCAGTATATTAAGCTGCTTTGAAGCTCAAATAATTAAGAAGCAATTAACTTCAAAGGGACAGACATGAAATAATTGTTTACCATTGTTTACCCTTGCTAAGCTGCTCTTTGCTGTATAGTGTGTGTAAAATGAAAACAGAAACCAAATAAAATAAAATCAAAAGTGTGTGCATTTGTGTATGTGTGTGTGTGTGTGTGTGTGTGTGTGTGTGTGTGTGTGTGTGTGTGTGTGTGTGTGTGTGTGTGTGCCTGTGAATGTGTACTTGTGTGCATGCATGTGTGCATGAGAGTGAGAGACAACTAGACAAGAATACTCACTGCAACAGGCAGTCCATCAGCATCAATTTGTTAAACATTAATAGTTTTGAAACTTTTAATGCTGTTGTTGTTGTCTTTCGGCTTTTCCTGGTTAGGGGTCACCACAGTGGAACTCCGATCCTCTAATGATTGGCAGTAGATTTTCACGACTGCTGAGGTGCCAGCTCGACATTCAACCTTCAATGAAGGCACGCCCATTTATGCATGTCTTTCGAATGCCCACCCAACCACGGGGAGGATATGCAGACTCCACACAGAAGGCACTCCCCACACTCCAACCGAGAATTGAACTTTCAAAACTTTTAATAACAGGCATTTTTGACTGACTAATCTTCAGTGAAAGCACAAACAAAGGCAGGAAAGTGAGTTGGGGTGTGGTGCAAATAGTTGTAATGCTTGCATTGTACATGTGTGCGCGCGAGCGTGTGTGTGTGTGTGTGTGTGTGTGTGTGTGTGTGTGTGTGTGTGTGTGTGTGTGTGTGTGTAGACACTAAATATGTATATATCTTATATTTCTGATGTAAAATACTATCTCCAGCAAAAATAAATATACCAACGCAAGTTTGATTTATTAGGTGGAGGAACTATTTTACATCAAAATATATAAAATATATATATGATATTAAACAACAAAACAAATACAAAATAACTTTGTAGTTAGCCTATTCTCTAAGCAAAATAATGCCCTCCAGGGTATGTGTTATTGTGGAAAAAAATGCCCTACTAGAGGTGTAGGGGCCCTTCACCTGTGGAATATCCTAGGTGATCCTACAAATGACAGCTGGATGTGAGCTGCCACTTATTAGACACTTACCTGTAGTGGTGTCTCCTGAATCTGAACACCTACCTTATCTACAGAGCATATAGGCAGTGACCAGCAGTGTGTGCTCTCTGATGTCAGTGTTGGCAGAGTTGTTGTTTAGCATATGTACATGGCTATTAACATGACTGGTGTCCATTGGAGATACATAGCATCTAGGCATGCTCAGAACCTTCATTCATACCTGTCTCCATGTAAGGATGTTTAAAATTATTCACAACAAGTGAGTGTTAGTGTGAGAAGTGCTCATACTCTGGCAGTCGTTTAAACCATGCCTCTCCACTTTTTTGCTCAGGAATTCTGGACAAAGCCAGAAATAAAAGGGGCAATGGTCCAGAATCATGAATGATTTCTAAAATATTATTCAAATTCACTTAATAAGTTAACAGAGCAACAGGCTTTGCATCAATATGTATTATCTGAACAATAAGAAGTGTGACATTCTAATGTTTGTCATGACTGACTAACGGTAATCTTCAGTGGTTTTCCAGAAAATCAAATATGTTACTAGGGACAGAGCAAAAATATGAGGCAAAATCAGGGACAGTCTGCAAAAGTCTGGACAGTTGAGACATATACTTTCCACTGCTATATTATATGCTCTCTTTGAAGTCTACCTTCTGACACTGTAGTGTTGTGTGGTTCCTCCCACCCACAGCATTGACATCAAGGACAGCTGCACCCCACTTTGATCCAATAGAATCTGTTGGCCACTTCATCTTCCAAATAAGCATCAGTCAGGGGTCCTGAGAATCTATAGAATTGTTCTATTCCTATTAGGGCTGACCTTGTCTAACCTATAATTTTTACTGCATTTGGAGAGCATGTGTACACCTAGACAGAGAGGACCATATAAAGTGTCAGGTGTTGTGTGGGTACAATAATGTAATGTTACACATATGTTGGTCTGGCTAATCA
This sequence comes from Protopterus annectens, assembly GCF_019279795.1. Classification (NCBI taxonomy): domain Eukaryota; kingdom Metazoa; phylum Chordata; order Ceratodontiformes; family Protopteridae; genus Protopterus; species Protopterus annectens. The sequence goes on from NC_056743.1 coordinate 1,677,115,842, forward strand.
ACAAAAGAAAGGGCTGAACTGTGATAAGTACACAGTGGGGGATAAAAATATACTGGATGCTGGTGTATTCCACTGGTTAGCAAGGTTTATAGTGGTAGGGATGTATCTGTATAGAGGTACAGCTGTGGCACATGACACAGGCAGTCTACTGTGAGTTGTATAGAGTGGGGGCTTTACTGGCAACAGTCATGGTAGTACACAGAAGCACATGGATAGCACAAGGGATTGGATTTTATGCAAAGGGTAATGTTTGTGGACATTGCAAGCAGGTGTACCTGTAGCTGGTTAACTACACCAAATGAAAGGCAGGAAGCAGTGACAAAGAGCGATCCTCATGTTTTTCATAGCTGTTTAACGCAAGCATACAAAGTCAGATCACCAAAGCAAACACACATCCAGAAGTGTTATCATTGTCAAATCCCAAGCAGATGTGCACACAGGTATATGACAGTGGTGTAGTACAAGCTAGGTCAGGGTTGTCCTGTTTCAGTGGGTTACCATCCCTTAGATAAACTAGCATGTGCAGAGGTGCATAATTTAGTTATTTTATTTAGTTGTCTTTGTTGACTGGGAAAAGTCAGAACTGGGTAAAACCAATTTTCAGCAGAGACCCAGAGAAAAACGCTCTACATTTAAGTTACACATGATATACATTTATAATTGCAGGGTAAAAACATCTATACATGAGCTTATTTACATGATTTGTAAATATTGTTAAATATTTCTTACATGACATAGCACTTTAACACAAAAAAAGACAGACATTAACATAAACTGGCTAATTATTGATTAGAGAAATAACATAACAATTAATGCATTAATAGCACGATGGCTACAGGTAAAAGATCAAACTAGGGTGCTTTGAGTTTGCTAATAATTTACAGACAGACAAGAAGAATGTAGCTTAAAAATGATATGCGATGTACAAGGAGAAGTTATGGAAATGAGGAGGAAAATGAAGCAGGAAGATAAATGGACTTAATGGACAGCAGGTGTATTTTGCATTCAAACATAGTACTGAACACAGCAATATCTACATTACTGTTAAAAAAGGCTGCTTACATCTAGTATTCATATTTATATATATATATATATATATATATATATATATATATATATATAGATTCACTACATATGACTGAAAGTTCATATGACCGAAGCCCATTTGACTGAGACCAAATGACCGAAACCTCATTTGACCGAAAACCCATATGATCGAAACTCATTTGACCGAAACACAGCACTGGCAGTCTGTAGAGCACTGTAAGGAAAGTAAAAGGTATATGCCATATTCCCCACTGTAGTGTGACCCTGGAGTTAGAATATATTGTTACGGCGGGTGTGGGGATGAAGCTCCCCCACAAAGTTCAGTTTCACTAAACAATATGAAATCCAACCACAAAATAGCTGATCTAACTAGGTGGGGGGCTTCACTCCCCCAAACCCCCAATGTGGGGGGCTGTGCCCCCCACCCCCCAATATATTGCAACTCCAGGGTGCACTACAGTGGGGAGCAGGGCATATACCTTTTACTTGCCTTACAGTGCTCTACAGACTGCCAGTGCTGTTTTTCGGTTAAATGAGTTTTCGGTCATATGAGTTTTCAGTCAAATGAACTTTATGTCATTTGGTCTCAGTCAAATGTGCTTCAGTCATATGAACTTTCGATCATATGTAGTGAACCCATATATATATATATATATATATATATATATATATATATATATATATATATATATATATATATATATATATATATATATATATGGGATCCGGACACATGCTCGACTAGCATATGTCCGAATCACAAAACATTGAACACACATACACGAAAGCGCTTAATATCGACAAGCACTTCTGTGTATGTGTGACTGTTTCATAGATCGGACTACAGTGTGGGTAAGGTTAAATTCCCTTTTCCCCATTGTAGTGTGATCTCGGAGTGAAAATAATAAAGTAGGGAGCAAAGCCCCCCTGCAGAAACGTAGATTTTTTTTTTTTGAACTACACATACACGGAAGTGCTTTTCAGTGTTAAGCATTTTCATGTATATGTGTTCGATGTTTTGTGATTCAGACATATGCTAGTCGAGCATGTGTCCTCAACCCATATATGTATATGTATATATATATATATATATATATATATATATATATATATATATATATAATATGTATATATATAAATATATACATATATATATATATATATATATATATATATATATATATATATGTATATATATATATATATATATATACATATATATATATATATATATATATATATATATATATATATATATATATATATATATATATATATATATATATATATATATATATATGTATATACATATATATATATATATATATATATATATATATATATATATATATATATATATATATATATAATCTTGCTGCAATACCCAATATTACACAATACTGTAGACCAGCAGGTACCATCTTGGGACTCAGTTCTGTAGAATTGCTACTTCTGTACTATCTGACAAGGTGCCAGACTGCTAAATACGATGCTTCTACTTTCTTTTTTTGCGTTTTGGAGTGAAACACAGTGGATCACTGATATAGCCAGATATATCTATTTGTATGTATATATATATATATATATATATATATATATATATATATATATATATATATTTATATAAATATATATATGGGTTCACTATAGAATCCCAAAATACTGAAATACCGTATTTCAGTATTTAGAAATTCTGTATTTAAATACCAAAACCCCATAACTGCGAAATTTAAAATCGCAAATCTACAGTACAAATACACCACACAAATACACATACACACAATCACCCCCACAATCAAACAAACAATCCTACACTACAGACAAGCAGGGGGACAAGCCCCCCTGCACCCCCCATGTGGGGGGGCTGTGCCCCCACACACACCCTACTTATATATACTAACTCTGAGATCACACAGTCACACAGGCAAAATTAACTCACACACACACATTTCACAACCCCTTGCACACACACATCACAGCCAAAACACACACTAACATACACTAAAGCCCCTAACCAACACATTCATACATACTTACCTACACTTACACCTATGCATTCACACACCGCAACACCAGAAGCAACGAACTTCGATATTTTGAATTTCGAGTTTCTGGTGTTTTGGAATTTCAAGGCTTCGGCATTATAATTTCGAAATACTGACAGACAGGATTTCAGTATTTTGAAATTATAAAGGAAACCCATATATATATATTATATACACGAACTAATATATATATATATATATATATATATATATATATATATATATATATATATATATATATATATATATACATATATATAAATATATGGGTCTGCTTTCCTTCTTTGAATTTACAGTTTACCAAAACATACCCCAAAGCTCATTATTCCAAAGCTCCATTTTACTGATTGACAAATCCTTGAAACAACAATAATATAAAATATAAAAATAAAAACACACACATTTTCCAATATTTTTTCAGGTGGGCAAACCCCCCTGCACCCCCCACACCACCGTAATATTATAGATACCAACTCCTAGACTGCACTACAGTGACAGCAAGGATAGATTTCCCTATCATTACTGTAGTGTGATCTCCAGCTGACAGCTACAAGTGGCGTAAAAACTAATGTTCCATATACTGCACATTGCTGATTTAATGATAACTGTGCCATATCACTTTTTTCTACCTTTTAGGTTTAGTGATACAAAAGCTTTGTGTTTGATGCACAGAGTTTATAGCTACATTTGTACCTATTATATCTGCATTTGTGTTGCTAAGCTGATAATTGTACCTCTCTCATATATTTGTCTTGCCAAATTAAACAGTGGATAGCATCATCATCTCAGTACTTTCAAATGCATTCTCTTGCAAGAGCTATAAAGTCAGGAACTGTGATGTGTTTCATTACATTTTAACTTTTCTCTTTAATGTTTTCCAGTATATATGTACAGTACACATCATAAGACATGCCATTGTGTTCAGATCTCTGGATGGTATGACAGCACTATAGTCAAACTCATCACAACAATAATACAGTATAATGCTCTCTTTTGCATGAACCTCACCAGAGACATGTAACAGCTGGACAGACCATAGAGCTTTTTCGACAGGATAACCCAGGGTGTACTAAACATGACATGATGTATATGGAAAGATTAAAATCCATGTCACTGTCATCTGTCTGGTATTGCATTAAATTGTAACTGTTATTCTAGGCTTCTTAGTTTTTGTTTAAACACTTGGGTTTTGGGCCAGTTGTTTTATATTTAAAAGATTTGTAGTCTACACCACTGTGGGAGGAGATGGTAGCCTCTACCCTTCTGTGTTTGGAATTGATGGCTGAAGGTGTATTGTGCCTGTTGTTCTAAGTGTCTTTTTTTCTGGTTTAAGCACTTGAGCTCCAAACCAGTTTTTTACATTAGGAAGGTTGGTCTACACTCTTCTGGGAGTATTCTACTGAACTGCAGGTTTACTTGAACATTATTTTAATGTTGTGACTGCAATTTCCTGCATTTTGAATTTCTAGTACTTCTTCATTTTATAGTATAGGTTATTTTCAGGCTTGTTGAATTTAGAATGTCTGGTATCATTTGTGCACTAAAACCAGCTATCTTAAATTAAGAAGGCCCCCTCCCTTGCATCCTTGTGGCAGAAGTGTTCAGCCAAGGACCCATCCGAGTTGGGGATTGCTGGAATAAGGCTCAGTCTTGGGCTTTCCACCTGTTTACTTTTTTAAAATCATTTAACTTATCTTGTATTTCAGTGTTGTGTTTAGGAGAGTTTGCAATCAGTTTACCAGAGCTGTTCAGAGATTGCACTGCTGCCCTGTGAGCAACTCAGTTGTGCACTGGGAAGCACTGACACCGTTTTCTACCCTTAGCCCTCCATAGAATAGCTGTTTTTTGTTAGTCTTACAATAAAACCTGGCCCATCTATCCCACTCACCACTAGTTACTTCAGAATATACCTGCCATTATGGATAGACAGTTTCCCACCATTTCTCCAACCAGCCTGATTGACATGGGCATCCTGAAGCAATGTAGCAATTGCCTCAAGTGTGTGGACAACCAGTTACTTCTAAAACAAATACAATATTTGAGAGCTGTGTCTATACTATGTATTTGGAATTAATTCTCTCACTTAACAACAAACCAGATATCATACAGGTTGTCAGCACACATTCTTCACTTCTTGCGCATAACAAGTTTACAACACATAAACCCACATACGCAGAGGTACTCGCTAGAAGCCTCCTTAAAGATCACAGACCTCTCAAGTGCATACCTACTCCACTCCCTTCAGACCCAACAGAATGCACTATACATGACAATACATACAACAGTGTCTCAGCCAATAAGTCCCAAAGGCAAAACACCTCAAACCAAATGTCTTGGTTATAGGCAACTCCATAGTGAGATACACAGATGACCGCCTCACCAGGCTGGACAAGGAGAAGATCACGGTCAGCTGCCTGTCAGGTGCCAAGATCTGTCAGATACTGCACGCATTCAAGTCTCTCAACAACAAGTAGTGTTATGACTCTGGGATGTCACAATTAATAGTTTTATGAATTTGTAATCACATTAGTTTAAACCAATTTTCAAATAAATCTGGTTGTATTTTAAACAAGTCCCAATTTTTCTTCAATATAGATGAACACAAGGTAGAAATAAGATTTCCAGCTGAAGTTTTTTCAGTTTAACTAGGCACAAATCAAATAATTTTAGTTTGTTGCCAATTAAACTATCATCTTCCTCTGTTGTTAGCCCCCTACTTTTACCAATAGGATCAGCATTATTCACAAACAAAAAAAAACCCATTCTCTAACCAAGTAAGTGAAAGTAGTTATAGTACCTTTTGGTTTCTCAGTCCTGGGTAGTCCACTTAAGAAAGAAGCCTTGGTTCTGACTGGTAGGAGCTGATGTCTTCCTCGGTCGGCGCGTCTCTGTTAGTTTACATCCCGCTAGTGTCCGCACAAGGCATACCAACAGCATTGCTGCAACTGTGTTGGTTCACAGTATTAGATGCCTCTGCTCCATTGTTGACGTGAACCCTTTCAGCTGACACTCTATCCACACTGAGTTAGTGTGATACCATCCATCATCCATCTCATTGTTAGTTTACTGACTTCGAGACCATACCATAGTTTTAGTTTAGATTTATAGTAAAAATTGACCGAGAAAGGTCTCCCCCGAGAGGGGGGAGGGTGGAACTGAAACTGAAGAATAAAAGGTGAAATTGAGGCAGATAACTAAATACTATACTTACCAGGACTAAATCATTAGTCTTCAATAAAATTAAGTATAAAAATAGGATGAAGGTCTTTTGTGTATAACTTTGTGACACTACTTAGTTTAAACTAATGTGATTACAAATTCATAAAAACTATTATTGTGACATCTATGACACTAGGTATGTCTAAACTCATTATAAAGAACTCTTAATAATTAAAATTTTATTAAGTATATGTGTTTTTGGGAAAAATATATATACTTTTTAAGTATTATATCATGGTAACACCATACATATAATTCTTATTTTCTAATGGAATTGTGTTTTGTGAAAACATTTAGTTTTTTTTATATTTTTATTTATTATTATTACACTATTTATTCTATATATTTATTTAATATTATATAATTATAATATTCCACATTACATTACTTTTTTTTCTTACTTTTCATAAACTGTGTTATTTTTATATAATTATATTTTTATAATTTAGAACAATTTTAGGGATCCTTTTACCTTAAACAACTTATATTGTATTACTACTAACTTAAAATACAACTAGGGTTATAAATTGTTGAAATACAGTTGTATTTATAAATAAGAGATCTTTTATATTAACAAGTTGACTTGACTTATGTATATTTGTGCTTTACCATTTCATGGGATGTGATGTTTTGCTACCACTTGTTATGACTCTGTCATAGGCCATGTTGGAGTGAATGACTTGAGACATACATCTCTGGACTATATGAAGAGAAACATGACTGAGCTCAAAGATTATGTGTCCCAGGCAAGTATATCCCTAGACCTAAACAGCATTGTACCTTCACCCAGGATGATACCTCAATATCAACAAAAATGATTGACTTTAACAAATGGCTTAGCTTCTAGTGACAATCCAGGGGGATCCTATTTCTGTCAGCTTGGAAAAATTATGGTTGTCAGACCACACTGCTTTACCAGAGATGGTCTTCACTTGTCACCTCTTGGCTTTCAGTTACTGGCAAAGGTACTTGTCTCTGCCATAGTGCCTTTTTTAAGCAATGTCATAACAATAAAATTCCCCAATGTAAAAAACAAATCCACTAGAGACAAACTTATGTTTATGCTGCTTAATGCAAGGAGTCTTAATCAGAAACTGTACTCACTGGAAGTACTCCTTACCTTGGAAGATGCCAGTGTCTGTGTAGTCACAGAGGCATGGTTCAGGGCCACAGAGACTCCCCTGGCCATGCAAGACTACAATGCCTTCCACACATTTAGACCTCAAAATGAGCATGGATGAACCAAAGGTGGAGATATTTACATCTTCATTAAAGACAAATACACCTTAAGATTGGTCAAACAGTATGACTGCCTAGAGCTACTTCAAGTCAAACTAACTGTAGGTAAAACCCCCTTCCATATTATTGTTAACTATAGGTCCCCCCCATGAACCACAAGAGCCACTCTGCCTACTTGGACCTACTTGAGTCACTCATTATACAGCCAAGTACCTTGGTCATTTGTGATTTTAACTATTCTTCCATCAATCGGGAGGTCATATATAACCACAAACACACTTGTCCTAAGTTTTCTGGACTTTGTTGATGCAAATGCCCTGTAACATAGTTTGCACCCCCACAAGGGGCTTGAATGTCCTAGACTTAGTACTCACCAGCATAGGGTGTCTCTGCATTATCCTCTGTGTGTTTCCCTCCCTGGCAAGGTCTGATCATAATCCAGTCTTTTTCAGTCATACTTGACCCTCCCCAAGAGCAAAAAGCATGAAAAATTTCTCCATAGCAAACTATAGCCTCCTAAGTGATGCTAAAAATATTTGCAAACTCAATGATACCACTGTCAACAATGACTGCTATGTAGAGATGTACACAAATGCCCCGTATAAGCACCTATACAAATGTATAGACACAAATGTACCTGAATGGATCAAAACAAGATCCTCACAAAAACACAAGCCACTCTGGTGGGCATCAAGCATAAATAGGTTATACAACAAGTGGAAGAAACTAATGTCCAAGAACAAGAGGGAACTGTCTCAGTAGAGGAAGGCCACCCTCCACAGCTTGAACAAGCAAATTAGACATGTTCCTTATTTTACCCAGACTTGGAAAACCAGCAACTAAAAATAAAACCAAAGCCAGTCGGAAACAGAAGTACACTTAAACCTTTACTTTATCACACAAAAAGGTAAAACAGGTTAAGCACTTTTGTCCTATTGTTAGGACATCATCAGAACCTGAATTATATCATTAAAAATCATCATCATCTTCTTTCAGCTGTTCCTGTTAGGGGTCACCAAAGCAGATCATCTGTTTCCATTTCTTCCTGGCCTCTGCATCTTGCTCTTTCACACCAACCACCTGCATGTCCCCTCTCACCACATCCATAAACCTTATCTTAGGCCTTCCTTTTTTCCTGTTACCTGGTAGCTTCATCCTTAGCATCTTTTTTCCCAATATACTCAGTATCCCTCCTCAGCACATATTCAAACCAATGTAATCTTGCCTCTCTGGCTTTGTCTTCAAACCTTCCAACCTGGGCTGACCCTCTAATATATTTATTCCTAATCCTGTTCACCCTTGTCACACCCCGTGCAAATCTTAACATCTTTAACTCTGCCACATCCAGCTCTAACTCCTGCCTTTTTGTCAATGCCACTGTCTCCAACCCATATAACATAGCTGGTCTCACTACCCTCTTGTAGACCTTCCCTTCCACTCTTACTGGTACTCGTCTATCACCAATCACTCCTGACACTCTTCTCCACCCACTCCATCCTGCCTGTACTGTCTTCTTCACCTCTCTTCCACACTCACCATTACTCTGAACTATTGATCCCAAGTATTTAAACTCATCCACCTTCGCCACCTCTACTCTTTGCATCCTCACCATTCCTCTATCCTACCTCTCATTTACACACATATATTCTGTCTTAGTCCTGTTGACCTTCATTCCTCTTCTCTCTAGAGCATATCTCCATCTCTCCAGGGTCTCCTCCACCTGTTCCCTACTCTTAGTACAGATTGTAATGTCATCTGCAAACATCATAGTCTACGGGGACTCCTGTCTGATCTCGTCTGTCAACTTGTCCATCACCATTGCAAATAAGAAAGGGCTCAGAGCTGATCCTTGATGTAATCCCACCTCCACCTTTAATGCATCCATCACTCCCACTGCAGACCTCACCGCTGTCACACTACCCTTGTACATATCCTGTACCACTCTTACATACTTCTCTGACACTCCCGACTTCCTCATACAATACCACAGCTCATCTCTAGGCACTCTGTCATATGCTTTCTCTAAGTCTACAAAAACTCAATGCAACTCCTTCTGACCTTCTCTGTACTACTCCATCAACATGCTCAGAGCAAAAATTGCATCTTTAGTGCTTTTTCCTGGCATGAAATCATACTGCTGATCACTAATCATCACACCCTTTCTTAACCTAGCTTCCACTACTCTTTCCCATAACTTCATGCTGTTATATCATTAAAAATACAAATTTAAAATCATAAATGAAAGGCCACTTCCACAAAGACATCCAATGGATATATCACACACCCCCTAGGTACAGCCAGTCAAACATGTTGTCATCATCAATTCCCATGTAAAATGAATGTATGCAAGAAACCTAGACAGAACCTCCAGAGCTAATTTCTTTAATTCACAAGATATTAAAATCATTTAGTTAATTTTAAACATAATAACAGCATTTGTTGCATGAAACCGGATAAAGGAAGGCAACTTATCATGGATACAGTAGATTATTGTGGACACATGCTGAATGTACTACATGATGGAAGTGTTTATTATGCTCTTTCTCTAAATGAGATCAATGTAGTATATTATTCTATCAAAGCTGTAGTGGACGAACTTCTACTTTTTGATTCCATAATTAAGTCCCTCTATGATTATCTTTGAGTTGAGAGCCCAGTCATTCCAAAATTTTTGGTATCCTTAAAATTCATAGTGATTTCAGGGATACCCCATTCTGCCTTATTGCGGCGGTGCTAGGGTCAGTTACTGAGCCACTGGCAAAATTTCTGGACCACAAATTGAAAGATCTTTTTTTTTTTCATTTCCACATATATTAAAGGATTCCTGGGATCTACTGAATAAGTTAAGAAATGTATTCGTCCCTGAGCATTCACTGTTTGTTACTTGTGATGCGCCAAGACTCTTTACTGTTATTCCCCAGGATGTTGGCCTGAATTGGTTTGGAGAAATTGTATTTGAATATGGTTGTCTTAGTTTAATTGATAATTCCGTGATATATTCATTGGATGTCTTTGTGGGAGTTGCCTTTCTTTTATGATTTTAAACTTGCATTTTTAATGATTTAATTCAGGTTCTGATGATGTCTGAACAATAGGATGAAAGCACTTAACCTGTTTTATTTTTTTGTTTGTGATAAAGTAAAGGTTTACATGTACCATCATTACCGACTGGCTTGGGTTTTATTTTAAATTACATATGATGTAAAGTCATTTAAAGCCAATTATGAAGCTAAACTAGCATCCCTAGTTAAAGATAATCACAAAGCAAGCTTTAGCTATGTCAGAATTCTAAAAGGGAAGGCCCAACTTTGTGCCAAACCTGTAGTGGATGGTATGACTCATACTGACCCTGAGGACATCAAAAACCCACTAGCAGGCAAATTTGGAGGAAACTTAAACCCCCTGTCCCCACTAGACATTCCCTAAAGCATACCTGTCACCAGTCCTCTACCTAGTATCTGCAAAAAGCAGGTGATAACCGTACTGTCTATAGCCAAAAACACAGCCTCTATGGGACTAGATAACATCCCAGGCTGCCTACTAAATGGTCTAAAACAGGACCTAGCAGAACAACTTGGCACTCTCTTCAAGCACAGTCTAAGTACTGCCTTTATCCCAGCAGAATGGAAAATAGCAACAGTAATTCCCTTGCACAAAGGGGTTCATCAACTAACCCTGGGAGCTATAGACCCATAAGCCTAACTAGCCTTATCTGCAAGACCATAGAGAGAGAATCATCATGGAGCTTAAAATCAAACCAGGAGTGGATAAAAAACAGGCAGCAACTCAATGTGCTAATAAAGAAAAGAAAGAATATAAGGTGAAGGATCAGATGAGAAGGCAGGCAAGAAATGTGGAAAAAACATACATATACTTGCAAGTATAAAAAACTTCTGGAAGAGCCTCATGTTGATCAAGAACGAACACAGGAATTGTTAAGGAGAGGTGAATTACATCAAGAAATGAAAGGTTAACATTGGCAGCCCAAGATAGTGGGCTGCGTACACACTGGTTTACTAAGTCCATTGAACATGTGGGAGAAACAGATATATGTAGGTTTTGTGGAACTGAGTTGGAAACAGTTACACACCTTATTGCTGGTTGTGATGCTCTAATGGCAGAGGGACTGTATACTGAAAGGCAAAATAATGTGGCAAGATTGTTACACTGGAGATTGTGCAAACATTATGGTATCAAAGTGGCTGAAAAACACTGGAAATATGAGCCACAGAGAATCATAGAAAATGATGAAGTTTACATCACATGGGATCACCCAATACCAAGAGTCCAAAAGATAGATGCTAGAAAACCGGACATCGTGATCCAAGAAAAGAAGACAAAAGTAGCATTGATCATTGAAATTGCCACACCTAGTGACTATAGTGTCTTGCGTAGAGAGAGACACAAAGTCATAAAATACCTTGATCTGCAGGCAGAAATGAGAGCCATGTGGAAGAAAGATACCCAGACAGTTCCAATAGTAGTAGGACCAACTGATCGTATAAAAAAGAATTTACAATCATATTTAGCTATGTTACCAATTCATGTAACACTGTATGAATTGCAGAAGGAGTCATTGTTGGGCACATTGCGGATACTGTGAAGAGCACTTTTGGCTAACATCAAAGAGTGAAATAATACTAATTTCATGAACTTTAATTGTACTCTGACTTAGGAATGAGGTCCATTCCCATCATGGTATTAGAAGCCCAAAAGACTTGGAGAAATCAAAAAAAGAGCTTATCAACAAAGACATAGGTGAACTTCAAACTCTTGCCTGAACCAGACTGGCTTTTTGTTAAGTCTAGATCATGCTTATTAAACCTAGTAGACTTTTCAAGAATGTCACCAATGTTCTGGATGAAGGCAAAACAGTACATACAGCCTATCTTGACTTAGCCAAGGCTATAACACAATCCCCCACTCAGGCATCATTGAGAAAGGCACACATCTGGAAATTAACCCATATGTCACAAGATGGGCAGACAGCTGGCTCACCAACAGAATGCATACAGTCAAAGGTGGGGATTCCACCTCTAGCAGCAGACCAGTTACCACTGGTGTACCACATGGATCTATGCTGAACCCACTACTGTTTGGAATCTCTTTCTCAAGAAGTCCAGATGAAAATAGATGGCCTGTGGCTTATCAAATTCACCAATTACTGCAAACTGTGTCTAATCCCTGAGTCCCCCAAAAATGTTGCCATACTACAAAAAGGGATTACAAAGACCAATTATTGGTGCTAAAGCCATGGACTTAAACTAAATGCAAACAAATGTGTTAGCATCCCTTTTTGCAAAGGGGAAGTCTCTACAAATCACAATATTAATAGTAGCCCCACCTTAGCACAAACTGTGCGGTGACAGCTTTGGGAACATAGGTTGAAACAACCTTACTTTTGATCATCATGTGTCCTCAGTGGTAAGGAAAGCCTTCTATGTTGCACATCTCATAAGTAAGGGCATCACATCCAGAGGTAAGGATGTCATAACTCCCCTGTACTCATTCCTCATCATACCATTAATAGAGTACAACACTCCTTTCCCTATGTACCTCACCACAGCCTGCAGCAGCTGGAGAGACCTCAGAGATTTTTCACCATGTTCAACACATCCTCCATGGACAGACAGAAGGACCTGTCACTGTACTCTGTATCTTATAGGCTGCTGAGAAGTGACTTGTGCCTGGCCTACAGAGCAGTCTCTGACCCTACCCTAATGGAAATGTTGCATATCTGCAAGTCAACTGAGACAAGATTCTCTCAGTCTAGGGAGCTTAACTTAGCCTGCGACATTAACAGGATATGCTGGGGAGACAGATGTCTCCCAGAGATTGCCACTCCTCTGGAAGAAACTCCCAATTCATGTAAAACAGAGCTCCTCAATAACCCTATTTAAGCATAACTTAGACAACTAGATGAGAGATCATAACTTTACCTCAGGGGGTGTCACCTATATCCCTCTTAGATAAGGCCCGTTAGTGCTGATCCTAGACTTGCACTGCAAATATAGACCATACAACCTGGTCAATAAGGGAACAAGGGTATACCATAGCTAGGCTTATAAAGAACCTAGGACCAATAGCCTAGTAGCCTCTTATGAATGTATGAACCTAAAGTGACATCTACCTGGGCTCCAGGCCAGTATTTGATCATGCCTGCTGGGATGACTCCATATGCAATAATTTTATATAGCCAATGACATCAGCATTGTCTGTTGAGCATATGATAATAACAATGTCCCACATACTGGTGTAAAATGCTCTCTATAATACCAAGTAACAGCTCACATACAAACACACACACACCCAGTTGACCACAGTGAGAATAGAACCCCTACCTAAGAATACAGATTACAGAACACAGTACTGTATGTTAGCGCCACAGCAAACGTCCAAATTTTACATCACTGCAAGTCAACATATAGTGGATGACAGCAGCAGGCCATGTGGGAGGTAAGGAATTGGGAGGGCTGCCTGAAATGGATGGGTAGGCTTGTACAAGTATCAAAATACAAGCAAGCCATGTCATTAGAGAAGCAACAGTAGGATATCACATCTATTCTGCTGAGTAGAGACACACAAATACACAACATTAACTGCAGTGAGAACAGAACCCTTACCTACCTAAGTCCACACATTACAGAACACAGTACGCTACAAAAGTGCCACAGCATATATGTATCACTTTGACATGGCTGCAGGTCAGCTTATATTGGATGACATCAGCAGGCCATGTGGGAAAGGAGAGTTTGGGAGAGCTGCCTGAAATGGATATGTAGGCTTGTGCAGGTATCAAAATACTATCAGTTTATGGGATTAGGGCAGTAATTGCAGGATACATACTTGTTTTTCTGGGTGGACACATATACACACACAGTTGACTGCAGTGAAAACAGAACCCCTACCTATTAAAGTACACAGACTATAGAACTCAATACTTTCTGCAAGAACCGCAGCTCATGTCTGACTTTTACATTGCTGCTGGTGAACTTATAGTAGATGACATCAACAGGCCATGTAGGGGACAACAGGTTGGGAGGCCTGCATAGGCACATAGATTCATAGGTTCATATGAGACCTGTAGCCTAACAGCACTAGGGTGTATAGAAGCCTAGCTGTGCAAAACACTAGTACTCTTATTGAGCATAGCTGGATGCTAGCACCACTGACAGGCCCTGTCCATGACAGAGCACACAACATTATACATTACAGTTTGTAGTGTGGTTGATATATGTGTGTAAAAAAACACTAAGACCCCAGGTTGTACTGCTTGGGGTGAGAGAAATGTATGTGCAGTGAATATATAACACATACTTAGACTGTGCCCTCAATTTGCAATGTTTCCACACATAGTTTTATGTCATATAAAGGAAATGGACAATAAATACCAATAAGAAATCATGATATGTGCACATCTGTAGCTCAGTGAGCAGCGGATTTATGCGACAGGTAACAAAGTATATACACATGCAAGTTACACCTCTTTGCCTGTAGGTAAGCAGTGTGCAAATGAAAGCCACATTGCTAATGTCTACCAAGCAGAATGCAATTGTATGTATAAGCAGTAGTGTGTGTCTTTTTTGGAAAAGTTAAAGTGATACCTGTCCAGATAGCAGGAATACTTTTACAGGACTATAGCACACAATATACCCGTAGTCATACATTTGGTCATAAATGTAATAATGCATAGATTACTGTATCAGTAATAGTGTACAGAGTGTGCTGTATTTGAACCCAAGACCATGTGTATGGCAGTTCTACACTTACCAAACAAAAATGCCAAGAGGTCCAGCAAGACAAACAACGTTCTCAGTAGAAAAACCACTTTAATGTGAAGAGCAAAGCTTTCGGATAAAATCCTTTATCAATACTGAAAATACAAATGCAAATGCAGAGTATATATAGGTCTAAAAAAGTCATATGACCGGCAGCCAAGAAGTCACATGACTCACCCATTAAAGCAAAACATGTAAAAATAAATAAATATGCAAAGCTAAAAAATGCAACAGCATAATGCATATATGAAACCAGAAAACATTGAAAAGCAAGAGTGTATATTTTTAAAAAGCATACTTTTATACCTAAAAATCAAATGTACAATCATATACATAAAGAGAAAATCTCATAATCTAGATCTACTCATTCTAACCAAAATAGGTTTAAGGCTGACAGTACTATTCAGACCAGGGGGTGAGTCACCCATCAATCTAATTATCCAGTTATATTCTTTAATTTCTAATTTGTTATTGATATCACCACCTCTGGGTGAGGGTGAAACATGGTCTATAGCTTTAAATTTAAATACATGCTGTTCACCAAAACATAGCCTGTGTTTATATAAAGCATTAGTGTCAACACATCTTCGGATTTCAGACTTGTGTTCTGTGATCCTATCTTTAAGTTTACACGTGGTTTTACCCACATAGAAAGAGTTGCATAATACAGAGGTAGCGAGGTAAACCACGTGGGTGGTAACACAAGTAGCAGTTACGTTGAACCTAAACAGCCTCTTACTGACTGGGTGTTCAAAGATACCTAAATGTTCATCATCAATGTCATCACAGCACGAGCAATTATAACATTTTCGTGAACCCATAGTGCTGGGTGGATGTGTTGTGATATTTGTAGGAAAATCTTTGTAACAGAGGACACTCTTGAGGGTTCTCATGTTACGATATGCAAAATGGGACATTGCCCAGCATTGCTTTTAGCTCTTCAGATGCCATCAAGATTAGCCAATTCTTATGGATAATACGTTTAATACATGGTGTCTTTGTACTAAACGAAGTAACGTATCTTACTTTCATCTCATTCTGGATGGACACATTGGGCAAGCCAACAGCTTGTATTTCTATGGTGTCATTTGACATAACAGGGGCCACCCTCGACTTTCTTTCCTCTAGCACATTTAGTTTCTCATTATTTAAGATGGTAGCATCATAACCACTGTTAGTGAAATCAGCTATCATCTCATTCAACTGTTCAGAGAAGCTAGGATCTTCCGTGTTAAACCTACTGGCTCTATAAAATTGAGACCTGACAGTACCTCTAAAAACATGTGGCATGCATACTACTTGCATGAGTGTACCTTCCTGCACAGACTTCCTTTCTATGGAGGCTTGTTCTAAGTGTACCACCATCAAGACTCAAGTTGATATCCAGAAAATTAATAGTGATTTCAGATGAACACATTTTGAACTTCAAAAAAGATGAAATTGAATTGATGTACAGCATAAAATCATTCAAATCCTGTAACGTGCCCCCCCAAATCAAAAAACAGTCGTCCACAAATCGTTGAAAGAACTTTACATTATCTTTATATGGATTCAAACCACTAAATAAATGTTTCCTTTCCCACTGGTATAAAACTAGGTTGGCATAAGTATTGGCTACCGAAGTGCCCATAGCCACACCTGTGAGCTGAAGATACAAGGATTCATTAAAAAGGAAAACATTATTTCTCAACACCACATCCATGAGAGTACATATTTTTTTCTATTTTGTGGAAGTTGGGATCAGGACATGAGACTACGAATTCCCTCAACAAATCCAGGCCAATATCAGTAGGAATGACAGTAAACAAAGATACTATGTCTAGGGTTACCAAAAGGTATCTTCTTAGATGTAGAGACACCTTCTCTATGGTATACCATTGCTTAAGCTTCTGAACAAAATCAATGGTGTCACGTAAGATAGAGTCACATTGACTAAGATATGGTTGAAGTTGATCATGCAAATAAACTGAAAGCGCTCTGTTACCCAACCAGCACCTGAAACAATTGGCCTCATTGGTGGATCAGTGAGGATTTGTGGATCTTAGGAATCCCATATAACTGTGGGGTGATTGGGCACGGTACGGTCAAATAATTGAATAGATCTAAGTCTATGTCACCTTGGATCTGTAGGTCATAAATCACCATATTCACGTATGAGATACATTTCTTAACATCCAAAGGGGTGATTTCCTTAAATGCAGTGTCATCACTAAGTAAACTAGACATAGCCAAAAAATATTTGTCTCTATTCATAAGCACAACTGCACCCCCCTTATCAGCTTGCTTAATGACAATATTTATATTTGATTGCAAGTCTCTGTATGCTTGAAACTCTTCATAGCTAAGGTTAAAACATTTTCTATCATTAGATAGTAGATCTAGATTATGAGATTTTCTCTTTATGTATATGATTGTACATTTGATTTTTAGGTATAAAAGTATGCTTTTTTTAAAAATATACACTCTTGCTTTTTTTAAATGTTTTCTGGTTTCATATATGCATTATGCTGTTGCATTTTTTAGCTTTGCATATTTATTTATTTTTACATGTTTTGCTTTAATGGTTGAGTCATGTGACTTCTTGGCTGCCGGTCATATGACTTTTTTAGACCTATATATACTCTGCATTTGCATTTGTATTTTCAGTATTGATAAAGGATTTTATCCGAAAGCTTTGCTCTTCACATTAAAGTGGTTTTTCTACTGAGAACGTTGTTTGTCTTGCTGGACCTCTTGGCATTTTTGTTTGGACATTTTCTTCTGCCATTTCAGAAGATTTGCTACTTTCAAGGTCTTTTTGTTGGCAGCCTTTTTGCTTCTCTATGGCAAACTCAATGACTTCCATTAAATCTCTGATTAACATTGAAGTTAATCCTCTGCTAACTGTTGTTGAAAATACCAGTAGCTTATCCATGGATGTACCTGCACCTGCCCAGGATGTAATTTTGGATTTTAACAAATCCTTGCAATTATTGGAGAGGAAAACAAGTTTGTTGAAGCGGCTGCAATGGCAGCGCTTTAGCTTCATTGCTTATATTAACAAAGGTATTGTTCCCAGAGGGCTGAGAATCCTGAAAATGCCCTCTTATGGGAACACTTACCCTGAGTTACTTAAGAAATGGCAACAGCTAAACATTAAACTAGGAATAGACTACATGCATTTGATGAATGATTTCTTCCAGACTATTGAAGATGATCTCAAGAAGGAGATTATGTCAATGGAGAATGACTTAGTTAATATGCCTGCATTTACGAGCCTATCAAGTAATTATGAGCGCATGGTGGAAAAAATGCAGTTACTTGATTCAAGGATGGAAGCTACCAAAAAGCGTAAGCTTCTCCGAGATGTAAATGATTTCACAAGAAGTAACATTTTCTCTTGGCCTAGAGAAAACAGTCATAAATACAGAAAAACTGATGTAACTGTCCCTGTGCATGTTCGTGATGATGGCTTGGACTCCCTTGATGATTTTGGGTCGAGTAGTGTTCAGTTAACTCAGAATGACTCGGAATTAAAGTCAACTACCCCCTTGGTACACGGAGCTGATGGTTCTGTCCGCACCACGTCCTCAACGTCAACAGGAGGCATTGCTGGCTCTTCTGAGAGCCTCACAGATGGCAGACATGCTAGTGCTACTACTGGGAATACATATGCATACAAAAAAACGCCGCAGATGCAGCAGACTAAAATAAACTTTTCCAATAAACGCTTCAGTCTGGACCATCCAGAAGCGGTTAGAGAGTGTGTAACTAACACGAGAGATTCGTCGAATACACGGAATGAAACACCAAATAGAATGAACAAAAGAAAACTGGATAGCCCTTTAGGCTCAGGCAAGATGAGCCACAAGTTTACAGAGGTACGTTAAACTTGTCAGATTTCATTTTACACGAGACACACTATTCTGTTCTCTCTAAGGGCTTGAACTTCATCCCCACATGTGCAGATGATTTAGTTTCGACACTGACAGATCTGAAAAGGTTCACGAGACTGTTAAATCTAAAACTGTTATTTGGCAATACACAGATGTTGACTCAAGGCTGCAAACGCCTTAGTACATACATCCCTGTCAATGTACCTGTTGTTAAAGCGTTCCATGATGTATGTGAAGCAGAAATGAGACAAATGTTTGATACAAATAATAAGAAATATAATGATAGAAAATGTTTTAACCTTAGCTATGAAGAGTTTCAAGCATACAGAGACTTGCAATCAAATATAAATATTGTCATTAAGCAAGCTGATAAGGGGGGTGCAGTTGTGCTTATGAATAGAGACAAATATTTTTTGGCTATGTCTAGTTTACTTAGTGATGACACTGCATTTAAGGAAATCACCCCTTTGGATGTTAAGAAATGTATCTCATACGTGAATATGGTGATTTATGACCTACAGATCCAAGGTGACATAGACTTAGATCTATTCAATTATTTGACCGTACCGTGCCCAATCACCCCACAGTTATATGGGATTCCTAAGATCCACAAATCCCTCACTGATCCACCAATGAGGCCAATTGTTTCAGGTGCTGGTTGGGTAACAGAGCCGCTTTCAGTTTATTTGCATGATCAACTTCAACCATATCTTAGTCAATGTGACTCTATCTTACGTGACACCATTGATTTTGTTCAGAAGCTTAAGCAATGGTATACCATAGAGAAGGTGTCTCTACATCTAAGAAGATACCTTTTGGTAACCCTAGACATAGTATCTTTGTTTACTGTCATTCCAACTGATATTGGCCTGGATTTGTTGAGGGAATTCTTAGTCTCATGTCCTGATCCCAACTTCCACAAAATAGAAAAATATGTACTCTCATGGATGTGGTGTTGAGAAATAATGTTTTCCTTTTAATGAATCCTTGTATCTTCAGCTCACAGGTGTGGCTATGGGCACTTCGGTAGCCAATACTTATGCCAACCTAGTTTTATACCAGTGGGAAAGGAAACATTTATTTAGTGGTTTGAATCCATATAAAGATAATGTAAAGTTCTTTCAACGATTTGTGGACGACTTTTTTGATTTGGGGGGGCACGTTACAGGATTTGAATGATTTTATGCTGTACATCAATTCAATTTCATCTTTTTTGAAGTTCAAAATGTGTTCATCTGAAATCACTATTAATTTTCTGGATATCAACTTGAGTCTTGATGGTGGTACACTTAGAACAAGCCTCCATAGAAAGGAAGTCTGTGCAGGAAGGTACACTCATGCAAGTAGTATGCATGCGCCACATGTTTTAGAGGTACTGTCAGGTCTCAATTTTATAGAGCCAGTAGGTTTAACACGGAAGATCCTAGCTTCTCTGAACAGTTGAATGAGATGATAGCTGATTTCACTAACAGTGGTTATGATGCTACCATCTTAAATAATGAGAAACTAAATGTGCTAGAGGAAAGAAAGTCGAGGGTGGCCCCTGTTATGTCAAATGACACCATAGAAATACAAGCTGTTGGCTTGCCCAATGTGTCCATCCAGAATGAGATGAAAGTAAGATACGTTACTTCGTTTAGTACAAAGACACCATGTATTAAACGTATTATCCATAAGAATTGGTTAATCTTGATGGCATCTGAAGAGCTAAAAGCAATGCTGGGCAATGTCCCATTTTTTGCATATCGTAACATGAGAACCCTCAAGAGTGTCCTCTGTTACAAAGATTTTCCTACAAATATCACAACACATCCACCCAGCACTATGGGTACACGAAAATGTTATAATTGCTCGTGCTGTGATGACATTGATGATGAACATTTAGGTATCTTTGAACACCCAGTCAGTAAGAGGCTGTTTAGGTTCAACGTAACTGCTACTTGTGTTACCACCCACGTGGTTTACCTCGCTACCTGTGTATTATGCAACTCTTTCTATGTGGATAAAACCACGCGTAAACTTAAAGATAGGATCACAGAACACAAGTCTGAAATCCGAAGATGTGTTGACACTAATGCTTTATATAAACACAGGCTATGTTTTGGTGAACAGCATGTATTTAAATTTAAAGCTATAGACCATGTTTCACCCTCACCCAGAGGTGGTGATATCAATAACAAATTAGAAATTAAAGAATATAACTGGATAATTAGATTGATGGGTGACTCACCCCCTGGTCTGAATAGTACTGTCAGCCTTAAACCTATTTTGGTTAGAATGAGTAGATCTAGATTATGAGATTTTCTCTTTATGTATATGATTGTACATTTGATTTTTAGGTATAAAAGTATGCTTTTTTTAAAAATATACACTCTTGCTTTTTTAAATGTTTTCTGGTTTCATATATGCATTATGCTGTTGCATTTTTTAGCTTTGCATATTTATTTATTTTTACATGTTTTGCTTTAATGGTTGAGTCATGTGACTTCTTGGCTGCCGGTCATATGACTTTTTTAGACCTATATATACTCTGCATTTGCATTTGTATTTTCAGTATTGATAAAGGATTTTATCCGAAAGCTTTGCTCTTCACATTAAAGTGGTTTTTCTACTGAGAACGTTGTTTGTCTAGTTCTACACTTACACCTGTTGCCACAAGAATGTTGAAAAGCAGTTGTTTATGTTGCACTTCATTGGTGTACACGGCAATGTCACAGCAGTAAAACAAAGGTTGTTGTGCACAGCAATGTCACAGCAGTAAAACAAAGGTTGTTGTACACAGCAATGTCTCAGCAGTAAAACAAAGGTTGTTGTACACAGCAATGTCACAGCAGTAAAACAAAGGTTGCACACTCTATACTACAACCCAGTACTATTTGTACTCCAGGCTGGGAATTTACAATGGCCAGGCCATTAATTGAATGTATCCAGTTACTATTTTTGGCTGTCTGCTTCCTAAGTGATCCACCATGTTCGTGTAAACCAACCATGCAGTGCATGACACAAAAAGTTCAATTAAAAAATAAGAAGAATAATAAAAAAAATAGTAATGCACACATAAATATAAACTAAGTGCCTGCTGTCACATGTTAAGGTACTTTCTGTACAAATCCACAACTCACTTCATTACTGCACCAAGTTAAGAAATACTAGGATATGTCATAATATTGCAAAATAATACATTCTAGCATCAGGACTTATCTTACCAATACAGCAGCTGACACAATTTTTTTTCAGGCCTAGAATGTCCTTGTCTCTACTCCCATGGTACTGACGTATGCAGGAAAAAACAGAATGCAGGCTATGTGGATGCTATATAGTTTGTTGCATAGCTCCCCAGTGCTGGAAAATGACCTCCTTATGCTGTAATTGGCACCTATGAAAACATCTGCTGCTTTACTGAATTTATTAACTCTGTTGATGATCATTAGTGTGCAATGACCAACTACATGCTGCTGTATGCTCCATCACTAAGATAAGGCAAATGCTGGTGATCTTATTATTACTTTTCCTCCATCCCTGTGATATCGCTCAAACATGCAGCTGAAAAAGTGAAGGCAAGGTTGCAGACCCTGTACTAAAACCCAGCACCTTCTATACTCTAGCCCTACATATACACTTGCTGCCACAGGAATAGTTATAAGGCAAGCACTGAGGAGCCTGCCATTTATTCCTCTGTTTCCCATGGTTTTATTAAGCACTGCATCATGCAAACAATGATAAAAAATAAAAAGTAAATTTGAACTTAAAGCAGACAGAGACAATACATTTTAACAAACAATAAAGAAGAAGAAGCAGTTCAAATAAAAAGCAAACCTCTCCCTTGAAGTTGACCAACAACAAGAATTCCGGAGCCAATGAAGTAAAAAATGTAGATCAACACCACGAAAGGTACAACAAATTTTATTCACAAAAATGAGCGCTTTTGCGTGCTTCCAACTGCACGCTTCTTCAGATGAATATAAAACCTAGTGAATTCATTCACTATATATATAAAAATCAAAATTACTTAATGAATTAATTAATCCAATGATTCAATCATGTTATTCAAATATGTCAATTACCTAATATAGTATACATCACCTTAAAGCTAGAATACATAACACAGCGTATATATCTTGCTTCATTGTGTATTGCAATTCATTATTCAAACCATTGAAACAATTAAATCAATTTAAACATATATAATTAATAATTAGTAAAACTCTTAAACTTAAAAGCAACCCATTTATTGGAGAACATTCAAACACGATAATTCATGTTCTGCTGACCATATAATATAGCCAAATAGAGTCATCAAATCAATGTATCAATAGCCTACTGAGTTTGTGCAACATTAATAAAAATAAATAAAGATATATGGAATATATTGATATTAATTTTTTAATTTTTTAAAAATGGCCATATATATAAATAATTAAAAATACATATAAATATTTATATTTGTAGTATAACAACATTAAAAATGTTTAAATTGTAAAGAGATACTTGCAAAATGGATTACTAATAAATTTGCCTTCAATTTCACATATTATTTTATATATTAATATTAAATAATTTATTATTTATGAAAAGCTAATATTTTGATTCCGAGTACTTAACTGGGGCAAATATTATCTTATAATTTAGATATTAAACCCTACCTAGATGTCAATGAGTCTAAACTATATACAGAATGTTCATAAAGTCAATGATATTTTCGTTTCTTTAGATGTGATCTGATACTGATATAACTATTCAGGCCCGGATATTGTTGTGCCCGAAACCTGAAGATCCAGTCTAGTTCTAAATTCTCTAGATCATTAAAATTGTCACCTCTTCGCTTATTCATGGGTCTTTTTTGTAACACTCTGAAAACAAATTTATGTTCAGGGTGCTCAATAATATGTTTAGACAATGCATTTTTTGGATCAATTTTCTTTATAGCATATAAATGTTCCTGGATCCTGTCTCTGAGCCTTCTTGTTGTCATACCTATATAAAAGGCAGGACATATCTCACATGTAGCTAAATATATCATATTGGTATCCTCACAACTGGCTAGACATCTGAAATCAAATTCAAATAATAATTCAGGATGTAGAAACTTTTTGTTTGTAGATACCCATTGTCATGAACTGTATCTTCCACAGGGAAAAGTACCTATATTGCCTCTATTATTAGTCCTATCATTCATTTTCTCATTATATAAAATTCTTTTTAAGTTCTTTGTATTTCTATATGTGAAGGTGGGCCTTTCGCCTATTATTCCTTTTATTTCTTCATTAGTAATTAAAATTGACCAATTCTTACTAATAATATTAGTTATATATTTATTATCATTGGTATAGCTAATTATGCATCTAACCTGTTTCGAGTCTTGTTGTCTATCTTGTCCTTGAGATTTATAATTATATGATGTTCTTGGTATATATTTAGAGTCCTTCATAAAGCTTTCTTTTATATCAGCCACAATTGAAGAATTATATCCTCTATCTAAAAATAATTGTTCTAATTTATCAAATTCATTCTTACATTCACTTTCTTCCTGGCAAATCCTGCGTATCCTTGTATATTGTCCTTTTAAAATGTTAGTAAAGGTAAACCTGGGATGCATACTATCATATTGTAATAACGTATTTTTCCAGCATTCTTTCCTATGGAGAGATGTAACTAATCTTCCTTTACTTTCCTTTCTAATGTTTAAATCTAAAAAGTTAACATTGGAATATGAATATTCAAGGGAAAACCTTAAAAAATCTGTTGTTTTTTCCAAGTCATTAATGAAAATTTTGAATTCAGCTGGTGTTCCATCCCAAATTAAAAGTATGTCATCTACAAATCTGAAGTATGCAAGTACCTTATAATAATCTGGGTGTGTGAAAAGGCATGTAGTTTCCCATTTATAAACAACTAAATTGGCATAGGTATTTGCGCAGGGGGTGCCCATGGCTACCCCCCACTGTTGAATGTAGAATGAATTGTTGAACATCATAACATTGTTAGTAAGAACTATCTCAAGCAAGGCATTTAATAAAATCTGTTCATGATTATTATAAAGAGAATGTTTGTTTAATAAATATCTTATTGCCTCTAGACCATAGGTGTTGGGTATTACTGTGAATAAACTTTGAACATCTAGAGTAACCAATAAATGTTTATCTAATATGTGGTGTTGTATATTACTAAGATTGTTGAGCAACTGATAAGAATCTTTTAGAATGGTGGGGATTTCATTCACTAATGGTTTGAATTTCTTTTCAATAAATATAGAAATATTTTCTGTAACCCATTGATGGCCGACTACTATGGGGCGTAAAGGTGGCGGTAATATGCCTTTATGCATCTTGGGTAGCCCCTTGATATAGGGTATGGTCGGATGTTCAATAAACAAAAACATATAAAAATCATAACTGATTTGTCTAGTTAACATCAAATCAGAAATGTCATGATGTACCTCACATATTAACTTATCTACCATCTTTAGATCAATTTCTTTATAAGTACTATCATCCTGTAACAATAATCCCATATAGTAATAGTAGTCGTCCATATTTAGGATGACCAATCCCCCACCTTTATCTGCCGGTCTTATCGTAATCGCTGTGTTATTGGCTAGAGCATTCATTGCTAACCTTTCATCATTAGTTATATTATGAAACAATGATAGTAATCCCTTTCTATAGTCAGAATAATGTTTATATAAATCATTTTCACAAGCTCTCATAAAACACTCTAAGCATGGATGCTGTGCAGGTGTAAATACACCTTTTCTTTTAAAACATTCAAAACCATTTAGTGTGTTATTAACACCATCAGTATTCTGTATTGTTTGTTTAAAAAACATCTTTAAAGCAATGTTGCGTATAAAAACACGTAACTCAGTTAGTATATTAGATACATTACTAACTTGTGCTGGTATGAAGCTTAATCCCTTATTAAGCAACTTATAGTCCGTTTCATTTAACAACAAGTCAGACAAATTAAAGACTAAATCATTTAGTCTCTTTCTCGACCTCTCTTGTTTGTCAGTTCTCCTGATAATCTCCTTTTTCGCCTTCCATGACTTGTCGATCTTCCCCTCGAGTCCCTTCGTTGGCGCACCGGAAGCGGTAAAAAAGAGTCTATATTGGTTTGCTGTAATTTGGGTTTCGCCCCTAGACCAAAATGAGAAACTAATGCCATTTGATTCGGTGGTGGTGTACTGTTGTCTTCATTGTAGTTTAGTCTACGGCCGCTCATTGAAACTTCCGCATTTCCGTCACGAGATACGGCTGTGGCTGTTAAAGGGGCAATATCCAATGTTTCATTCACATGTGTTCTTGCTAGTGTACTCGCCATTTCGGCTCTTTGTGCCCCATCTCTCTGATTATACCTTGGCCATACAAAGACCTGGCCATTAGCAAAGTCTTTTTGGTCTCTTTGCAATTTACGTAGTTTTATTATTTGCAGTCTATCTCCGTATGCACTGAATTGACTGATTAAGTTGTCAACTTTACTGGAGAACATTTCTCCTTTAAATCTCTTGGTAAGATCTTTATACAGTGAATCTGTTTTCATAGATAGATCATTTTCTATGGGCAGAAAATAATCTATAAGCAGTTTAATATAATTAAAACTAAGATCTAAATTCATTTTCTGCCAGCTCTTAAGCAATTCAGGGTGGCTGTTACCGTATGACGGCATGCAGAGGACCCTCATTCCCCTGGGGACCACTTTGAAATGAAGGCATGCCTCCAAATGACGGCGCTGCCAAACCAGTCTAAATTGTTTGTATAGATTATTTTCCAGCTCTCTGTATAGCGGATTAAAGTCATTTAATAAGTTGGCAGTACCTGGTTCAGTAACGTTGGTTTGTGCAGATAAATCAATGCTGAGCAAAGGGTTGGTCTTCTGGTCCACCAAGTTATTCCATTTAACATTCGCCTGGATCCTTTCAGGATTATAATCAAGTTCTACCACAGAACTTTCCATCTTGTAGGGAGTAGGTGGGCAGCCGACAACAGAAACAGTTCAAATAAAAAGCAAACCTCTCCCTTAAAGTTGACCAACAACAAGAATTCCGGAGACAATGAAGTAAAAAATGTAGATCAACACCACGAAAGGTACAACGAATTTTATTCACAAAAATGAGCGCTTTCGCGTGCTTCCAACTGCACGCTTCTTCAGATGAATATAAAACCTAGTGAATTCATTCACTATATATATAAAAATCAAAATTACTTAATGAATTAATTAATCCAATGATTCAATCATGTTATTCAAATATGTCAATTACTTAATATAGTATACATCACCTTAAAGCTAGAATACATAACACAGCGTATATATCTTGCTTCATGCATGTATAAGCAGTAGTGTGTGTCTTTTTTGGAAAAGTTAAAGTGATACCTGTCCAGATAGCAGGAATACTTTTACAGGACTATAGCACACAATATACCCGTAGTCATACATTTGGTCATAAATGTAATAATGCATAGATTACTGTATCAGTAATAGTGTACAGAGTGTGCTGTATTTGAACCCAAGACCATGTGTATGGCAGTTCTACACTTACACCTGTTGCCACAAGAATGTTGAAAAGCAGTTGTTTATGTTGCACTTCATTGGTGTACACGGCAATGTCATAGCAGTAAAACAAAGGTTGTTGTACACAGCAATGTCACAGCAGTAAAACAAAGGTTGTTGTACACAGCAATATCACAGCAGTAAAACAAAGGTTGTTGTACACAGCAATGCCACAGCAGTAAAACAAAGGTTGTTGTACACAGCAATGTCACAGCAGTAAAACAAAGGTTGCACACCCCATACTACAACCCAGTACTATTTGTACTCCAGGCTGGGTTTTTACAATGGCCAGGGCCATTAATTGAATGTATCCAGTTACTATTTTTGGCTGTCTGCTTCCTAAGTGACCCACCATGTTCGGGTAAACCAACCATGCAGTGCATGACACAAAAAGTTCAATTAAAAATAAGAAGAATAATAAAAAAAATAGTAATGCACACATAAATGTAAACTAAGTGCCTGCTGTCACATGTTAAGGTACTTTCTGTACAAATCCACAACTCACTTCATTACTACACCAAGTTAAGAAATACTAGGATATGTCATAATATTGCAAAATAATACATTCTAGCATCAGGACTTATCTTACCAATACAGCAGCTGACACAATTTTTTTTCAGGCCTAGAATGTCCTTGTCTCTACTCCCATGGTACTGACGTATGCAGGAAAAAACAGAATGCAGGCTATGTGGATGCTATATAGTTTGTTGAATAGCTCCCCAGTGCTGAAAAACGACCTCCTTATGCTGTAATTAGCACCTATGAAAACATCTGCTGCTTTACTGAATTTATCAACTCTGTTGATGGTCATTAGTGTGCAATGACCAACTACTTGCTGCTGTATGCTCCATCACTAAGATAAGGTAAATGCTGGTGATCTTATTGTTACTTTTCCTCCATACCTGTGATATCGCTCAAACATGCATCTGAAAAAGTGAAGGCAGGATTGCAGACCCTGTACTAAAACCCAGCACCTTCTATACTCTAGCTCTACCTGTACACTTGCTGCCACAGGAATAGTTATAAGGCAAGCACTGAGGAGCCTGACATTTATTCCTCTGTTTCCCATGGTTTTATTAAGCACTGCATCATGCAAACAATGATAAAAAATAAAAAGTAAATTTGAACTTAAAGCAGACAGAGACAATACATTTTAACAAACAATAAAGAAGAAGAAACAGAACTTATAAATTATGCACTGTTTATGTGCAAATTTACAGTTACAAACCTACAAGTACACTTCTGTAAGTGTAACCTGACTCCCCCCATGTCATTGTTCACTTTTGTCATGCATTCAACACAAACACTGTTCAAGTGGTTACATGAAGTGAACATCCTTACACTATTACAATATTTTGGGATTCAGCAATTCTAATGAGTTTGGACCTCATTTGCATTTTTAATGTGCTGACAGTCCTGAATCTACAGGATTGATAACCATGTAGACAAACTGTAGGGGAGACCAATGTTGTACACTCAAGGCAGAGTATTACTATGGTATATATATCTACACAGAGGAATACAAGCTTTGAATAGTATGTTTCATGGGGTTTATACTTTTAGCTGTCTACATTAGTTATGAGTACACTGTTCATTTGGGGGTGGAGGTGGGGGTGCAAAACTGCATTTATGTCCTGGCACTTAAAAAGGAATTATTGCTATTGTTAATCTAATTTTCTTGCATTCACCATGTCTGATAATGTCATAATTTGTGTAGAGTTACATGTTACAGTTCATTCTGTACAAATGTACTTGCTCTTGTTAATGTGTAGACTCCTTTCCGTGGCTGTATTCAGAAAACTTTCAAATACATGGCCAGCTCCAGCATGGAGTCTACATGGTTGCACTACAGCTGGATGAATTGCTGCCTATGTTGATTGGCTTCATTAGCATACATTTCAGCTACTTATACTGTAATTTGCATGCCATGGAAGTT
The DNA here is from genome assembly GCF_019279795.1 of Protopterus annectens. NCBI lineage: Eukaryota > Metazoa > Chordata > Ceratodontiformes > Protopteridae > Protopterus > Protopterus annectens. Next base: position 1,677,145,528 of record NC_056743.1, read on the forward strand.
TCTGTGTTTGTGTGTGAGTGGGGACCACTCCACGTAGTTTAATGAATCTAAAACTCTTTGCATTTATGTATGCATCGCTCTGCAATGTGCACATGGTCAAAAATGATCATGTAGACTTTACTGAATCCCACCAGATAACTTTCACATAATCAGCCACAAAAAAACCCATCAACTTTCTAAACCCAAATCATTTCAAAACAATTTTATATAATGTATTAGTGGTGTCTGTAGGGCAGCCACGGTGGTGCAGCAGTTAGTGTTGCCACCTCACAGCAAGGGCTTCTCTGGTTCGATCCTCAGCTGGGTTGCCTTCTGTGTGGAGTTTGCTTGTCCTCACTGTGGTCGCACGGGTTTCCTTCGGGTGCTCTGGTTTTTACCCACATCCCAAAGACATGCTGTAGGTGGATTGGATACTCTAAATTGGCCCTAGGAGTGAGTGTGTGCATGTGTGCGCCTTTCAGTTGAAGGTTGGGGATTGAGCTGGCCACTCAGCACTGTAAAACTCCACTGCCAATCATGAGCGGACAGGTGATCCACTGTGGGACCCCTAACTGGGAAAATTTGAAAGAAGAAGAAGAAATATTGGTGTCTGTACTCTTAATTGCATAAGCACAAGTGGTGCTGTTTTGATCCTATGACTATTTTTTAAGCAAGGCCATGATCTGGTTAGATCATTTTGAAGACTATAACGGTGACTGTATTAAATGAAAGTGCTCAGCAGACATGTTCTGAGGTATGCAGTTTTTTTTTTCTTGTTTTATAGTTCTGTTTTGTACATTTTCAACTCAAGGGAGGTGTTTTGTATTTTTTCATTAATTGTATTTAAAAAAGTGCTGATGATTTTTTTATAGTTCACTGTCTTTTCAGATTATTTAGTGATTCTCCAGAGGTGGTGTGTGCCTTATCATATTACAGAGCAGCACCTGTAGAGGTAAGTAACAATGTGGTACAGAAAAGATAAACAAAGTTAATAAGATCACATTAACCATAAATCACACATATCTGAATGCAATGGAGAGTGGGAAAGAAAGGTATTTATCTTCACTTTTCTTTCACACACCCTACTCAGAGTCATCATAACAGCAGATTAAATATGGCCAGTAGAATATCTTATATAGACTATATTTTCTGCAGCCACAATTTCCAACTCAGATCAACAATTAACTGCAATTCATCCAGTGTGCTCTTATTTTGCCTTAAGTCCTTCTACCAATGGGACATGCCAAGAACAACTTCTAGACAAGCTATTAGTGCAGCCTAATTGTAAGGAGGCCAGACCATCTCATTTAACTTATGTTAATGTGCATGAGAAGTGACTCTTCCCCATGCCTTTGTTAAATTGTGTGTCCCTTTCCACATTGTCACACATCAACTAGCGATTATGTGGAAAAATAAATCTTTTTTGAAGCATGTACTGACAGCAGAGCCAGCTCATGGTCAAAATGGTCCTAGGCGGGGTAATGCACTGTTCACACCTGGAATCATGCCAGTAGTGTCTTTCCACAATGACAATAAAACACTGTCTAGTGATGCCAATGTGCATGATGTTTTCTTCTTTATTTTTACAGTGATGAAAGATTTGGTTTTAATTTAAAAGTTTTTATTAAACATTTTACTGCACTAAATGCCAGATAAACTGTCAGAGCCCATTAAGTGCAGTACCCACAAAAAAGGGTAAATTAAAATGCATGTATAGTTACAATATTAATATCAGACTAATAGACTTAATACTGTCCAGTTTATTCAGAAATAATAAACACACTGTCAATAGCCAACAAAACAAGGAAACCAGGGATCATACCCAAGGAACACTCATGATGACACTCATATTTACTATAATCATTCCTTCTTTTATACTATAACTATTATGGAATGCAAGAACCAAGTGACACACTCAAACAAACACACACAGACACACACACAAAGACACAGACACACACACACACACACACACACACACACACACACACACACACACACACACACACACACACACACACACACACACACACATACACACACACACAACCACACACACGTAACCATAAATTGCAACCCCTTGTATGACTGCATACACAGAGATGTTTGCTTGAAATTAAATGAATGAAGATCTACATAAAAAATGACACTGAGGAGCATATGACAGCTCATTTCTATGAGATCCATACAGTGCAATTAATTTAACCCCTTGTACCCACTCAAACTCATAACTCAGACAAAGATACTAAAATCAGGAACCGATACTGAATATTACTCTTATATACTTATAGAGTTGTTAGAAGAAGATTTACATAGTTTTCTATTTTTCCTCCACTCAAGCTCAAGGAAATTGCTTGCTCGCATTGGCCATTTGAGCCAATACAAACAGTGCTGTCAAAAGCAGTGCAAATGGCAAAGTGAGCAAAAGTAGTTGGTTTTGAGAGAGGAACTTTCCTCTTAACTTCTAAGTGCAAGAAATCTGGGAAAAAGTCAAAAACAATGAAGTGGGAATGGGGGGGAAGGACCATATCAATGCCAGATATTAAATATTGCTCTTATAAATTTAGAAAGTTGCTAGAAAAACAAATTTTGTGTCAGCATGCATTTTCTAAAGGTTATAAAGTCTGAACCTCAAATGTATGTCATTATCATTGACTTAATCCCTAAATAATTTGCAAGACCACCACACATTCTATGAGGAACAGACTAAAATATGAAGTAAAAATCTGGTAATTTCTGAAAATAATATAGACAGTTGAGAGGTTTGGGACAGTTATTTTTATTTGTTTTTTGAGGGCCCCAGCCAGTACCAGGCACCAAGAAGCTGCCTAGGTCACCTTGTGCTGGATCCAGCCCTAACTGATGGTATCATTCCTTTAGTCAGTACCTATAGTCCAAGACCACAGAGACTGATGAAGACATACGGATTACAAATATATAAAAGTTTGGAATAAGGACTAATTTCTCACAGTAAAGGGCTATTGAGCACCCATATGAATAGAGCTGTTACCCCCATCCACTTTTCACTTTCATGTTCTCCTTTATCGTTACTAATGAAAAAAAAAAGTGCTAATAATTTTTTTTTTGCACTGAAAACAACCATCTCCCATCTTCATTCCCCATCCTATATTTTCAAGTAACATTACACTTTCTTCCAGGAGCACACCATGGCTTTGGATCTTGACTTGCTAATTTTCATTGTGTCCACTTCACATTCAGTAAGTTGTATATGCACATGTATGATACCAGGAAAACAGCATCTTCAGCAAACAACAAAAAGGCCATCTCTTGGCCTAAAAACAAACACATTTCCAGTCTTTGTTGTGTCTTGATATCCTATCATGAAAAACATGAAAAAGACTGGATACAAGGCATACAGGGGGATTCAATAAAGTTTGCATGAAAATTTTTACTATGTGCATGTCGTGGCACGATGTGCACATGGCCAAAAAGGTTTAGATTCAGTAAACTTTGCTCAGTGGTTTGTAGTGGCACACATCAGTGCATGCTCGCACACACATATGGAAACTTTAAAAAGACATGGGGAAGACAGGAAAGTGGTAAAATACGGAGCAAGCAGGGAATTAGCAAAGTGAAAACAAGGCAGTAATGTGTGGGAAGGATGTAGAAAAGAATCATAACTATCCATTTCTTTCAGAATAAAACATACACATTTTGCTGAATTTGGAGTGTCACCTCCTGAGATAGGGGTGAACACAACAGAATCTGTTGTACAGAAAACTGTATAGAGAATTTGAAAGAATCATGTGTGTCATGAACACACCTGTGTAAAATGTTGAGCTATGTATGGGACATTTTTTTTTTTTTTGTGGGACAGGTGCTTTTCTTGAGAGAGAGAAGAATGTTGGTGAAAGGCTGTAGGAATGTTTTGGTGAGGTAAGTTGGGCAGGTGAGGAAGCAATTGCAGACAGGCACATCAAACAAGACAAGAGACAGGGATAGTGAAGGACACATGTTGTGGGTGAACACCATGGATGGGGAGAGAGTGGGAAATCTTGGTCCTATGCACATCGAGGCAGTTGACAGTGAAAATCTAGTCCTCACCAAGTGGACTGTCATCACTGTCACCTCACTGTGCTGTTGGCTGCAGTGCCCGACATCTTCGCCTCCTATGGGTGCTCTGCACAAGGATGGAGAGCAGGTACTCCATCCAGCATAGGCGTGCACCAACAGTGCAGTGCACAATCCTATGCACCATCTCTGGGAGCCACAGGCCTGTCCTTTGGGGCAGTATTACATGATTTTTTGCCACACTGGAAGGTGGCAACTCTAGTAACACAACAAGCAAACTCTGAACAGGAACTTAAGTTACAAGGGAATGTAATGGAAAACAGATAGTACAAGGGATTAAAATGAGTACAGACAATCAGTGAGCATGGCAGTAAATGGAGAATTCAGAAAAAACTGAAAACTGAGATAGAAGGGAAAACAATGGAATACACATATCTGGGAGATGTGGCAGAGGAGAAGGAAAGCCTGAATGTTGGTCAAAGCTAGAAACGGAAACACTGCAGCCAGCTGGCACAAAGAGTCAGGGATAATTTGTGACAGAAGAATTCTAAAGATGCTAAAAAGCAAGAAATATGAAATAGTGGTGTGATTAATACTTCTGTATGGCACAAAAACCTGGGCAGTGAAGGCAGAGCAGATAGGAAAGGTGGAGTTATTGAAGAAGGAGTGCCTGTGACAGGTGGTAGGATACATATTATGGGGCAGATGAAGAAATTGGGATATGACAGAAGAAGCTAAAGTGTCCCCAATTGTAAAGAATTTCAAGGAGTACAGATAATCATGGTCTGATCACATGTACACAAAGCAGACAATGAATTGCTGAAGCAGATTTGTGCATGACAGTAAAAACAAAAAAAAGAAAGAAGAGACAGGGACATCCAGCCAAGAAATGGGAGGACTGCATGAAAGAAGGTCTCAACAGAACTAACTGTCAAAGAAAGTAGTGAAGTGGCTCTAAATTGAGAGGGGGTGGAGACAGTTTATATAATACCTCAAATCTATCAAAAAATTGAAAAAATAGGGTTGCTTTTGATGAGGATAATGTTACCTAATCACTGGCTAATATTCTAAATCTTTTATTAGTCTGTATAGGCTTTATAGAAAAAAATGAAGCAAACATTTATCTCTAGACTTCCCACAATAAAATGAATCAAGGAAAATAAAGAATGACTCACTCAAAGTTAAAGCTAACAGATAAACATAGTTAAAAAAATATAGTCCATTCCACACTGAATCTTTAGTTGATACAATTATACCTTTAAACAGTCCCACTTGCATGTAAAACAAAATTCCAAGATTGTACCTTATACCTTTACTCATGTTTGTGCACTGCTATTCTGAATATGCATTTCAGTCACCCACAGCCAAGCTATATATAACCACTTCTAGTTTTCAGCACATGCTTCCTATGATAATCCCTGCAGCTCTAGATGTTTGCCAGCAACTGAAATACTACACTTGTACTCACTTATAATCTAAGCTTCACAATTTCCAACCTCATACTTGCATTAAAAAATCAATTTTCCTTGAAGTCAGTAAACTACATTCTTATCTTTATCACTTCTGTCCCTCTGTGTCCTTCTCTTTATAGTGCAGGTGCCTCCACAGAATTAAATGCCCCCTACAAATGACTTATCAAATTGACCTATCCCATCAACTTCTGATACAACCACATTCATCTTCTGAGGAGAGAATCTTAATACCTGCTACTTTGTTTAGTACATATTTTGGCAAGCTGATGAAATGGTTAGACATGCCAAGATTATATTCCTTACCCATACTACTCTTCAAGATGAATACTTTTATAGTATAGTCAAGTCAAGTCAAATTTTATTTATATAGCACCTTACAGACATAATATGCCACCAAAGTGCTTTACTAAAAATACAAAAATTAAGATACAAATATAATCACCAGTATAGGGCAATAGCTAATCTGTGTTGACATGAAAAAAATATGAGAAGCAGATATTTTGTCATTTCTTACACTCCTAGCTCTCTCTCCACTCTCTTCTGCTACTCCATTTTGAAAAACTAAATTCCTAGCACTTCTTGGTTCATAGGTTCATACGTTCATAGGTGTTTTCTGGGCTAATGACAATAAGGGCCTTTTTAAGCCTAATCCATGCATCCCAAATTTCTGACAAGTTCTGGTACCCTTGATAATTGTAATCAGGGGCTTGAGAGATGAAGCACTTACAAGCAGGGGCCTGGGAGATGAACCATTTACATGCTGTCTGCGTTCATTAGATATATATGTGCCACTCGAGGGATGAATTTCCTGTTCTCCTTCCGATTGTCCAAGTTACACTTGAATTGGGTTAAGGAGGAACTCTGCTTCACATGGATGTATTTCCTGAAAAGATACCTGACATTTTATTTATTAAGCACTTCTCTGTTAACCAGTCTTCTCCCCAGACTTCAAGACAATGTCCATTTATGTCTTCCTGGAGCTCTCTGTACATGTCTGTCCTTTTTGCATTGCCTTATGACTGCTCAGTTATTTCTATTGTTGAACAACAACACTGAAAATAAACTGATTCCACCAAAATCTAATAAAGCTTTGCAATCACTTCCTCCTTTTCATACACAAAAGATTTTGTACTGTACCTATAACAACATTGATTCCATATTTTCAGTTTCTACCCTCATCTATATCCCCATATTCCAATGATTACTCTAAAGTGGTACTCAACAATTAATCACTTGTATTAAGCCAGGAAGATACTATAACTCAAAACTATTAATGAATGAACAGGATCAAGATAAACTGCTATTGTTAGTTATGTCTTCATTTTCAGCCACACACATATTTAACTTGTCCTGAATCAGTAAGTATGCAATTTTACATACATTTATCTGCAGCTCAGATTGCAATAAAGTTAAACAGAACCTATTTACAAAACTAACTCCTCCATTACTGATGAAATAGCACAAACTATCTTTTTCTCATATTTAATTAACTCATTCCCTCCAATGGAGCTCTTGAAGTTTGCACTGTAACTACCAATGTGTGGAGCCTAAGATTGTTAATAGAATAAAATGATGTCTTCACATTTCAAGCACTTTTTCATATCTCTGGGACTAAAGTGGTTACTACAAAGGTGTAAATTTCAAATTCCTCTGCACAAACTATTTTTTACTGTAATATACTGTAGGTTATAAATCTTAAACAGGATTTTATAATTCACAGCAAACACAATCCCTGGGATTCAATAAACTCTGGGCAAGAATAGCACTATTCTTGCACGGAGCGGTTTGTGTCTGTATAGCACAGCAGCACGCCTTGCATATTCATGAAGATGTGCTGCTGTTCAACTTATATGGACATGAACCGTGGACGAGTGCAAGGGGCATATTCAAGAAGTGCACAGACGTTTAACACTCCCCCTGCACTCAGAAAGTGTGGTATGGCACTTTCTAAAAGGATCTAGCATAATATTAGAGAATTACTCTAATATTATGCCAGTATTTCAGTGTATGCAGACACTGAAATGAAATAAATGATCATTTCAGTGTCTGCGGACACTGAAATACACACAGCATCAGGAAAGCAATGCAGGGGGTGTGTGACAGGTTCTGTGAAACACCCTCTGCATTGTAAAAGTGCAGAAAAACACCGCCACAACCTGCTAAAGCAGGAAATGTATGCAAATGCACAAATAATGGGGATATATCCCTGAAAAGGGACACAACATACATATCTCCCTTACAAACTTAAAAAGTTGATAGAAAACAGGTCATACATTAGCATGAAGGATAGAAGTCTGAAAGCAAAATGAATGCCAATATTCCCTGACAGCAGTCCATGTGGGCAAAGGCACAAATAATGGGGGAAAAACAATAAAATAGGGGCACTTCTGAAAAATTGCCCTCACACACTTGGAAAGTTAAGAAACAGGATATGTATTAGCAGGAGTCTCTGAAGGATGGAAGCTTGAAAGCCAAATGAATGCCATTATTTCCCAATTGCAGTCCTCAATGTATTGTCAGAACACCACAATACTCACTTATATAACATAATAGTATAATAATAATATTATATTTTTTCTAGGCTAAGGAATGTTTAAGCATAGCTAAGCAGGTTTGTGCATTATGGCCCACCACCTACCATAGCTTAAATATCCCATAGGAGATAAATACAAATATACAGGTGAAATGTCCAAGCTGAGATAGTATAGTGGTTAGAGTCCCAGCTTTACATGCAGCCATTCATGTTTTAGTACCAAGACAGGCAGCTTATTTTTCTATGGGAAAATAGTGTTAAAATGATTTTTGTAAACTTAAATTATGTAGCAACTGTTTTTGTCAACCTGTAGCAGGTGTACAATGTACATGTGAGTGTATATAACATGTGAAACCACCCATGTACATGCAAGTGCCCCATACAGTATAGTCACACCCCTTGCCAATGTAAGGAAAGCACATAGAGGGATGCCATGTAAACTATATGATATATGCTTAATAAATGAAATCAGTCCTCTGATAAATTTAAAAAATTAAAAGTGAGCAATGGTTAGCAACTGCACACAGTTAAACACTGCTAAGCAACCTCTCATTTCAGCAGTGTTAAAACATTCTCAGTGGATTTGTGCAATGCATAGCAGAGCTTACCCTTTTCAAAATGGTCCAATGACATCAAAGGGTGGGAATATCACACTATTTAAATGGTGCAGTCTGGAATACAGCCATGATCTGTTATAGTCCATCTGTGCAGATAAAATGGCTGGCATTGGAGAGGGAGTGTGCTTTTGCGTGCAACACTGGAGCATTTGGGAGTCCAGGGTCATGGCTGGACTCCTTGCTAAAAACTATGAGGAGAGACTGCTGCAGGGGCTAGTACCAGGGCTCCCAATACAAAGTGGAGGCCTGGGACTGTCTTGCATGTGACCTCACCAGTGCTACTGGCATCCCCTGGACTGGTGAGCAGGTATGGTGCCACCATACCAACCTAAAGCATAGGAAGGGGTGCTCATGGACCACTGGATCCAAGAAGGATGGGCCCAGAATGCTCCAGTAGTGTGTAAGTATCACTATCAAGTAGTTTGTAGCAAATACTAGCCTGAGAATGTGATAGACCAATATGCATAATGTGTGTTTTTTTCCACTACAGCTGCAGCAGAGAGGGATAGTAACATGGAAGCCCATAGTGACAGACTGCAGAGGCTACACCGTCAGGCTGGAGAGTACAAATCTATTTTGCAGTATTTGGTTAAAATATCTAAAAAGGAGTACATTGATTACTGCTAGGAGATATACTGTTACTGTGTGAACTGAATAAATAAAAAAGTATGACTGACGATTATTGAAGTCCAATAAAGACCTTTAAAAAACTGTTGGTTTATTCTGGTATGTTGTTGCAGATATATATATATATATATATATATATATATATATATATATATATAATGTATACAGGTTCTTCACAGTAAATATGGCTGTGACAGCATACATTAACTGAGGTGCATCTGTGAACAAGCTGTTAGGAGAAACTGTCAATGGTGTAGCTGTAAAATGAGATATAAATGAAATGTGAAATATATACTGCACTAACCTCTGAACCCTGAATAGTGTCAAGTTTGAAAGTGTGTTCTATCCAGCATTGCCTTGTGTTAACCTTTGCTTTCCAGGCTGTAATAATCCAAATGAGTAATGCACAGTACAATAACTAGCTGTCATGCATGCATCACAGAATTACAAGTTAGACTGTCTAACTAAGAGACTATTAGGCAGAACCATTCAAACAAAAAACAACAGCTCCCCAGTAGCTCAGTGTGATGAGAAATAGCTTAGTTGTTACTTTTGCACATCCAGACACGGTTCAAATCACGGGAGTGGCACTAAGATGTGTGCATATCTACACACAAGGAATCAGGAATAAATGTAAAAACACTCAGGCAATGTTAACAGATATTTTCCCCACAGGTTTTACAGGTAAATAAATGCTGCCAGTAGCTGTATGAAGCGTATAATAATAAACTGTGTACAACTGTTCAATTGTCCCACCACATGCCTGCAAATGACAGCAGGGTAGGTACATACAATATGCATTCTTCCTGAATCATACCTCACAACTGTGCAGATATTCACTGAATGACCAGATATTTGTTTTAGATTTGTGGTCTGTTTTACATAGAGTAGTGGTGTCATGGCAAATCAGTGGCAAACCAATTAGAGACCGAAGTTAGAAAATAATGATAGACATACAAGTGTCAGATGTCATACCCTTCAGAAAAGCCATGCAAATGCAATACCTGTAATTTTATCACCTTTCTAAGTTTGTAAGAGCAATATCTAAAAATTGTCCATATTTATGGGTCTTTATCCCACTCTTATGTATGTCTTTGTCCAGATCTCATGCTCTAAGAGGTCGAGAGATATGTTTTCCATACATGTCTCTCAGGTGTCATGCTGTCACGGCTAGTGGTCACTGCTGCAAATAATCCTGGACACAGATAGGAAATCAGTTGACATATGCCTGTAGCACACTCACATAACAGCAGGTCAGGGTACCGTTCTTGTGCCAGATATGTAACCCTGACATGTACGAGTCCCTTCTAGTCATGTACCCAGAGTTGTCACAGTTTGCCTCATACCATTCCAGGCTGCCAGTTTAATAGGTATGTTTGTACTACAGAAGCTAGGGCCATAGGTAGATGTAAAGTGAGGGCAGACCCATGGAGTACTGAGCAGTACTGTTGTGGAAAATAGAAGCATAAACAGCTGTTAATGGATTTTCTGTCCACCTCCTCATCTGCGTCAATAATTATTACTCATATACTAATGGGATGTTGTGCTCCAACACAATGTTGGGACTTGTGTTATATTATTGTTAATATGTTTTATTGCTTGCATGTTAACATGTCTTGTTCAAATACCATTGTTGGTGGTCTGTTGCCATCAATCCTATTAGCATGCTATTATGATGCGTACTGTTGTTCCATTTATGCATGTGTTCTGTTTGCTATGCAACTGTTTCAAATCTGTTTTATGGGTTTAATTGGAACACTCCTGCATGCTGTTATAACTAATCATGGAATGTGTTGTTCATGACTAACCAACATATTTTGTAAAACCTCAACACCATAGCACATTTGGGAAGGCAGATTCCAGGGGATCTGCCTATCCCGCCTCATTTGGCCATGGTACCAGGCCCCAGCATGGCTGGGACCCAACCCAGATCTCCCTCATCTGCTGGTCCTGCAACACCTTAGGGTGGAAACGCCACATGGGATGGGGCCCATCCTGCCCTGGGAGTGGGTGTGGATAGGAGGCCGTCACTGGCAACCAGGTCCGGGGTTTGATGTGCAGCACCCTTTGATCTAAGTTTGAAGAGCAGCTGTGACTCCTCATGTGTCATATACTGCCCTGTCTGCTGTCTTGTTTCTCATTTCTGTTGTCCTCGCCCCTCTCTCTGGGGGTTGAGTGTCCAAATTCACCTCCAAATTCTGTACAAATGCACAGCTGTTGCTGTATGAGAAATGGACAGCTATGGGCCTTCCCTACACCTGCCCTTTACATCCCTAGCTATCTTTCATATTATTTTTCCCTCTGTGAACCCCTTTTTCACCACTTTCCTATCACCTCTTTTTCTTCCTTTTAAAGAAATTAGCATGTGAGTAAGAGTGAATAAGTGAAAGTAAGCGAGTTTGTGCAATGCTAAGTGAAGCCAACACACATTAAGCATCTGTACATTTAACCATGTGTTGGCATTGCTTAGCATCATGCAAACCAGTGCAAAACTGATAACAACTGCTCAAAACTGCTTTATTCACTCTGTTTCCATCAGTCACTGTTCTGCCTAACAACAAAATGATCAACTCTGCCAAGTCTCAATCCCAGGATGCTGTACATCATAGTCACAGCAATGTACCACTATACTACTTGAGTTACAAGCCCTAATAATCTTTTTTCAAAAATATCATGCAGTACAGTCATTCAACAGTAGGGAAAAGATTCTGTAGCTTGAGTTAGTCTTTGTATATATACATATACACATGTATATATGTATGAAGATGCATATATATGGAAACATATATACATAACATAAATAGAGATATACATATAAAATACGCACAGACACACACACACACACACACACACACACACACACATATATATGTGTGTATATATATATATATATATATATATATATATATATATATATATATATATATATATATATATATATATATATATATATATATATATATACTCATAACATGTAGTGGAGTCATACCTCAGAACCTTACCGCTCAACCTCTTAATGCAAGAAACCTGGCCAAAGGCTGTCCAAATGGGGGGACAATGGGTGAAAACTAGGGATATAGTTTAAATATTGCTCTTATAAATGTAGAGTCTTGTTAGATTGACAGGGTTTGTTTCACCATACATGTTCTGAAGGATGTGAGTTCTGAAACTGAAATGCATGTTATCATTTACTGTCAGAAATCCTCAGATCATCACCATGATTTACCAGGGAAATGAAAATAATGAATCTGTGGAGCAGACCAGAAATATGAGCAATAAACCTGGACATTCTAAAACAATCTGGCCAGTCGAGAGGTAGGCTCAGAACCCCTTAGTGCAACTAATCTGGACCAAGCCTGACAAAGTGGGTGGAAAAAGCCATGAAAATAGAAACATGTCTGAAATACTGTAGTAGATAAGCTGACACAGTTGTTGCAGTAACACCCTCCTGTCTGTCCTAACATATATTGACTGAAATAGGACAAGTCCAACACTCAATTACTTCTCACTAGTTAGTGACTTAAATCCTCACATCATCCCACTGATGTGTCAGAAATACACAACACTTATGGGGGCCAGGCAACAGTACATCCTACAAATATCTGGACTTAACATCACATTAGGGATACTCAGCTCAGCTCCTAAACATGTCAGCAAGCACCATCCAAACTACAGTCAGACTGACACAATACTAACCCAAATCTGCTATTGGGAATTGCACATGTATTTGCAAATATAACAGGCACTACAGGGATGTAACAACACTAAAAAACAGACACCAGAGTGAAAGTGCATACCCCCAACCAATTCAACCACAGTCACAGTGACATACCGGTAAGCCAAATGAACAGTACAGTATAAGAACTGTGTGAACAAAAACATTGCAACATGTTAGCCACTCACACACTACCCCTACCTATACTGGTCCAATTCACAGTGTAGTATGATGCCTGACCATGGTATGGGACATGTCTCAGTCTGCCACTACAAACATATACAGCTTATAGACCACCAGAAACTGGAGCAGCATGCACAGGCAGATAGAAAAGGAGCCATAACACTTACATCTACCCCCTCCCTACACAGGCCAAATAACATTGACACACTACACTGCTACACAATCCTGACAGTCTGTCAACAATCACCATAAATACACAGACATCTCAACTGTTCAGAGTCCCAAAGAATGTCCAGGCTTTGTCCTCATGTATAAGGCCTCTTACACATAACATATCTGGCAATCTGATACATCACTGGGATGGTATCAGGAATGAAGGCACTAAATAATGATATACCCTATCTATCACCCTCTTATGGCATGACATCTGGACAAAGCCTGACATACTTGGGGGACAGAGGCCCCAAAACAGGTCCATATGTGAAATATTGCTGTTATAAACTGAGACAATTTCTGGTGTAACAGGGTTTGTTGTAACATAGATTTTCTGAGGGATATGAAGTCAGAAACACAAATGGATGATACCATTTACTGACTGCAATCCCCACAGTATGCTACTGATTTTACAAAGACAAAAAATATTTGAGGAATGCACCAAACATGAGAGTCCAAAATCTGGCCATTCTGCAGATAGCCCTACAGTTGAGGGGTATTTCAACCACATAACACTGTCAGACTTACAATCATGCAGAAAAACCATGTTCCCACAAACCCTGTTAAACTAGCATTAATTCAACTGCATAACAGCAATACTTACATTCTGTCCCTATGTCTGTAACATTCTCCCCCGGTTTATTGGGCTGTCTCCACAGTTTTCATTTTAACAGGAATTTCCACTAACCTCTGGGATGCTGTTATTCACACACCTCCATGAAGTCCTTCTCACAGACAAGGAAAAGGGGAAATGCCCACATGAAGTATTCAATTATGGGAGTGTGTTGCCATGCCATTGGAAATAGGAATAACACCACAGCTGTTTTGCATGCAATTAGCAAGTGGGGGACACCAACTGGTGCACAGGACATCAGCTGCTCGTGAGCATTACCTACAAAAGGCAAGCTACTGCCTATGCAAAACAGATGTATAACCTACATCTGGGAGAGAGAAAGAGAGCTACAGACAGATAGACAAAGAAACCAAGCAACACATATTGGAATAAAACCAACCATACTTGGAAAAAAAGGTATGTCAAACAAGTAAGCATGCAATGAAATGTAGAAGAGGGTTGTAATAATGGGAAATAGGAAGTTCAATAAATATGTCTCAACAAGACTTGCTGGTACTGATATATTGCTAATCAGAACATATGGCCATAGCAACTGGGTCTGTCTGCAGTGACATAGATCACCACTCAGGCCACTGAGTCACCCCAGGAAAGGGATGGCTCACATATGACTACTACTGGAGGGTGTGTTGATCAGTACTTACTGTGACACCACTAGACCAGCTACTGGGATGTCGTAGATATCCATATGTTAATTGTGAATACAAGTATGATATACATGTTTGTCTGAGAAATGTTAGAGACCTATACAGGGTATCTGCATAGTGAAACACTGTTGGAGATGTGTGTATTGAACTGCATGTGATATACTGAGCTCATACCATTCAGCTGTCCAGTGTTATTCATACTGGCCTTATGTGTGCCTCATATTTGTAGTCATTTACTCATAGTGTTGTGTTATGTCTGAAAAATCATTGGCAACCTGTGAAGACTGACATTACAACATCACCTTCTCTTTCTTTTGGCTGTTCCCATTAGGGGTTGCTACAGTGGATCATCTGTCTCCATTTCCTCCTGTCCTTTGCATCTTGCTCTATCACACCAACCACCTGCATGCCCTCTATCACCACATCCATGCACCTTATCTTAGGCCTTCTATTTTCCTCTTACCTGGCAGCTTCATCCGTACCATCTTTTTCCCAATGTACTCAGCATCCCTCCTCAGCATGTTGAAACCAATATAATCCCGCTACTCTCTGGCTTTGTCTCCAAACTGTCCAACCTGGGAAGATCTTCTAACATGCATATCCCGAGTCCTGTCCACCCTCATCACACCCAATGCAAACCTTAACATCTTTAACTCTGCCACGTCCAGCTCTGACTCCTGCCTTTTTGTCAATGCCACTGTCTCCAGCTCATATAACATAGCTGGTCTCATTACCATCTTGTAGACCTTCCCTCTTACTCTTAATGGTACTCGTCTGTCACACATCACTCCTGAACCTCTTCTCCACCCTCCCCATCCTGCCTGTACTCTCTTTTTCACCTCTCCCCCACACTCGTCATTACTCTCAACTGTTGATCCCAAGTATTTAAACTCATCCACCTTTGCAAACTCTACGCCCTACATCCTCACCATTCTTCTATCCCCCCATTCACACACATATATTCTGTCTTAGTTCTGCTGACCATCATTTCTCTCCTCTCTAGAGCATATCTCCATTTCTCCAGGGTCCCCTCAACCTGTTCCCTACTTTCACTACAGATCACAATCTTATCTGCAAACATCACAGTCAACAGGAACTCTTGTCTGATCTTGTCTGTCAACCTGTCCATCACCACTGCAAATAAGAAAGGGGTCAGAGCTGAACCCTGATGTAATCCCACCTCCACAATAAATGCACCTGTCACTCCCACCACAGAAATCACCACTGTCACACTACCCTTGTACATATCCTGTAGCACTCTTACAGATTCCTCCACCATTCCTGACTTCCTCATACAATACCACAACTCCTCTCCAGGCACCTTGTCATATGCTTTCTCTAAGTCCACAAAGACACAACGCAACTCCTTCCGACCTTCTCTGTATTTCTCCATCAACACACTCAGAGCAAACATTGCATCTGTACTGTTCTTTCCTGGCATGAAACCTTACTGCTGATCACTAATCCTCACCTCCCTTCTTAACCTAGCTACAACTACTCTTTCCCATAACTTTATGCTGTGACTGATCAATGTTATCCTCCTGTAGTTACTACAGCTCTGCACATCACCCTTATTCTTATAATCGGTACCCAAACACTTTTTCTCCACTCCTCACACATCCTATCACTTTTCAGGATTACCTTAAACATCGGGTTAAAAAGACCACTGCCATTTCTCCTAAACACCTCCATGCTTCCACAGGTTTGTCATCTAGATCAGCAGCCTTTTCATTCTTAATCCTCTTCATAGCTACCCTTACTTCGTCCTTGCTAATCTGTTGCACTTCCTGATTCACCATGCCCACATCATCCAACTTTCACTCTCTCTCATTCTCTTCATTTAACAGCCCCTCAAAGTACTCTTTCTATCTGCTCAACACACTCTCCTCACTTGTAAGTACATTTCCCACATTATCCTTTATCACCCTTATCTGCTGCACATCCTTCCTAGCTCGGCCCCTCTGTCTACCAATCGGTACAGTTCCTGCTCTCCATCCTTAGTGTCCAACATTTCATACAATCCTTCATACATCTCATCCTTAGCCTTTGCCACCTCTCTCTTTGCCATGCACCTCATCTCCTTATACCCCTGTCTTCTTTCTTCATCTCACTGACAATCCCACTTCTACGCCAACCTCTTTCTCTGTATATACACACATGTACTTCCTCCTTCCACCACCAGGTCTTCTTGTCCTCCTTACTCTGTCCAGATGTCACACCAAGCACCTTTCTAGTTATCTCCCTTACTAGCTGTGCTTTAGTTACCCAGATATTCAGTAACTCTTCCCTGCCACCCACTGCCTGTCTTAACTCTACCCTGAACTCAACCTCACAATCACCCTTTTTCAGTTTCCATCATTTGATCCTGGGTGCAGCCCTCACACTTATCCTTCTTTTCTTGATCACCAATGTCATCACACAGACCAACATTCCATCCTGCCTAACTACACTTTCACCTATCACCAGTTTACAGTCTCCAATCACCATCAAACAGGCCCTCCTGCATAGGAGATAATCTGCCTGTGTGCATCTTCCTCCATTCTTGTATGTCAGCCTATACTCCTCTGTCTTGGTAAAATATGTATTCACCACAGCCATGTCCATCCTTTTTGCAAACTCCACAACATCTCACCTTCTGCATTCCTTTGTTCAACACCATACCTACCCATCACTTCCGCATCCCCTCTGTTCCTTTCACCAACATGCCCACTGAAATCTGCTCCAATCATCACTCTCTCACCATTAGGTACAGTCATCACCACTTCATTCAACTCACTCCAAAATTTTTCTGTCTCATCTATCACACACATAACAAGTAGAGGCTATGCACTAACAACAGTCATCATTACACCAACAATTTCCAGCTTCATTAACATCACTCTATCCGACACCCTTTTCACCTCCAAAAACACTCTTGCCATACTGTTCCTTCAGGATAACCCCTACACCATTTCTCCTCCCATCCACACCATGATAAAACTATTTGGACCCGACTCCGATAAACCTAGCCTTACGCCACTTCCATCTGGTTTCTTGCACACACAATATATCAACCTTCCTTCTGTCCATCAGATCAGCTAGCTCTGTCCCTATACCAGTCATACTGCCAACATAGGCTTTCTTCGCTCTTCCTGCCATATGGGCATTGGACATCATCCAGGGTATGTCTCTGAATGCAAAGGCTACTGTGCTACAGAAATATTAAGAAATTGTCACTAATTTTGGCCCATCGCTGCCCATGTATGTGTGGCATCCTCCAGATGTCCTGCTCTAACATGTTGACAGGAATGACTGAGCAGCAAGAGTGTAAATGCAGTGTGCCATACTGACGTAGAACAGAAATATATATCAAGTATTACCTGTGCACATCTATGTATGAGTAGGTATACCTGGCGGCCTCATAACAACTGTCATGGGATGCAAAATGTCAGGTAAAAAAGCTGTACATGTTGTACATGTGTGCAATCTCAGTTTCTATGCATCCAACAGAGTCACATTTCTGCAGCTACTGGTTGTTACATTGTTCTGACACAGACATGGGTAGTAGAATAAGCATAGATATCAAGTTGAAATTTCAGAGGTGTCCAACTGTGTTACTACAAACTGCCATATGACCACTAACATAGCTGTATGGACGCAGCAATACCTTACCTGTAAAACCTGTCTCCATCAAAGTAGAGTAATCCCCTTTGTTGGACAACAGCAATAAATAAACCACATAATTGGTCACTATATTGGCTATACAGGTCAGAGTAGTAGCAGGCACCAACTTGGCAGCGAGTCAACCCTTGTCTGAGCAAGCATATAAGGTCACAGGTGGATCACTGTAAGGCTAACTATGAGCACAAATTGGATACATCCACCAAGGGCAATCACAAGGCCATCTTCACATGTGTCTGCAATCTCAGAGGCAACAACCCAACCCACCCTGCAATGGTGGTCAATCACACCACATACACATACACACCACAGCTATAGCCAACCTGCTGCAGACAGGTTTAGGGCAAACATCACCCCCATGGCTCATCATCAGTGTAGGTGGATATGCACAGCACCCACAACCCTCCCCTCATCATCAGAGAGCAGGTGCATACTGCATAATCAAAGTCAACAAAAGCAAGTCTCCTTGTACATGAGAATATTCCTGTCTGCATCCTATATGAACTAAAGCATATGCTTCCAGCTCCATTACACACTGTATGCAAGCAAAGCCTGAGCACCATTGACATCCCATCTGCAAGGAAGATGGCCACTGTCATCCCTCTACACAACCATGAATGAGGAATGGTGATTTATGCAATGTACTGGCCCTCAATAGGGGGAGAATGACACATCAGGACCAGGAGTGCAATGCAGGTTCATACTGTGCTGATTGATGACAGGAGTATGATGTGGTTGTAAGTGGTGGCTAATGATAGCCAATATTAATGTGCTGGCTCTGTAAATAACTCCGGGCAATGCTGAGGTCCTGCAATGTGTTTCCCTGTTTATGTCTTCTAGGTGGCATCCAGCATCAGTTAGAATACATTTCAGAGGAGAATGTAGCTATTACTGAAGCAATAATACAGCACCATGTGGTGCTCTTTGGCCGGAGATGACAAAATCTGCGAGAGTGGACTGCTCTGTGGGATGACCTTGTCCACAGAGTGAACACCTTGGGCCACCATGGCCGCACATATGATCAGGTCAGGCATCTGGCAACTGACCTGATAAGTCATGCCCAGCAAAGGGCTGCTGCCATGGCCATGGACTGTACTGCTATGGGTGGAGATCCAAACACAGGCCCCACTTACGGCAACAGAGGAGCTCCTTGCCAACCTTGGGGAAGCCACACACAACACCCAACACATGAAACACCAGTCGTGGAGGTGGTTGGCACCCAGGTAACAGGCAAGGAGCATCCAGGTAAGGCCACAGTGCACATCAATTTATTCATGTAGCAGTCATACAGTCTTCACTAGAGTAGCAAGATGCATATATAAGTTCAAACTGCATTTGTGGGTGTGGTTTAGTAATGCATACAAGTGCACATCCATGGTGAGGGACAGCAAATTGTGTACTATCATAGCTTATACTGTACCTGTAGCACTCATCTTGTACCAACGACAAGTGTGAGTCTGCTGACAATACCTCTCCGCCACAACTAAATAGGTACCTCTGGTCTGCATGTGGGGCAGCAGCCTGAAGCTGGAATGGGATTTTCCTGTTGTGGCTTACCAGTATCCCAGGCATGTTAAGGTCATGCATGTGACCATGCACACAACTGTTACTCTCAGCTATTTTGCAATATCTGCATGTTCACTTATATTGTGTTAACTGCATTGCATCATAGTGGTCATCAGAGTGGCCTATTTGAAGGAGATGTCACAAGCATGCCTCACAACCTGTCATCGCAAGAAATCTGGAGAAAGACTGACAAAATGGGGGGGGGGGGGCGAAGGCCCAAAATTAGTGACATATTTTATAAATTATTGTTATACAGTCCATATAAATGGTGTACACACACATGTTAGAATGTCAGGTATTTGTGAAATACAAAAATGAGAGCATAATAATACATTTCCAATCCCTTCCAACCTTTCATGTGATCTATAACCTGTACAATTCAATTGTAAAACAAACAAATCTGTTAGGGGAACAATTATGACACATAAAAAATTACAAGAAGCGGGCTGCATACATGTGCACAGGCTGAAGCTAATACTGTGTTGAAGCAGCTTTTGATATTATTACAGCTTTATGTCTTCTTGGGTACACACCTGCCATCAATTACAGAAAATCATTGATTAACAGCAAATAACAGTCAGCTGTCCTACCAGGATTATTCTGAATGTACTCAGTTGCCTGCTACAGCAACAGTCATAGTTTGCATACAGCTTATGAAGTAGCAAAGGATCTCATTTGTGAAAGGTATCAGCCCAGAGAAGGGTACACATACATTTCCACAGCATTGCATATACCAGGGAACACAGTGAAGGCAGTCATCAAATCGTGGTGGAAATATGGGGCAAAAGCGACACTGCAAAGAACTGGACATTCCTCTAAATGTGTGGAAAAGATAAGACCCAGACTGGTCAGGGAGGCTGCCAGGAGACCTACAGCAACACTGCAGGAGTTGCAGAAATCACTGAAAAGTACCAGTTGTGTACTACATGTGACAGCAATCTCCTGTATTCTCCACATGTCTGGCCTATAGGATAGGTTTGGAAGATGGAAGCCTTCTCACACACAGAACAACATCCAGGTCTGGCAAATTTCTCAAGAAAAATACATCAGGTTTCCCCAATAACATGTACGGAAATGTGTTATGATGTAATGAGACCAAGGCTGCACTTTTTGGCCACAATACCAAAAGGTTTGTTTGGCACAAGAACAGCACTGTGCATCATCAAAAGAACACCACCCCCATGGTGAAGCATGGTGATGGCTGTGTCCTGCTTTGGGGTTGCTGTTCATAAGCTGGAAGTGGGCCTGTAGCCAAGGTGAAGGGGATTAGGAACAGATCAAAATAGTAGTCCCTTTTGGCACAAAATTGTCATGTGTCTGCTAGAAAGCTGTGGATGGAGAGGACTTACACCTTTCCACACAACACTGACCCATACTGTACATCAAAATCCATAAAAGAATGCCTTCACCAGAAGACAATCAACATTTTGGAATGGCCCAGCCACAGTCCACACATACATACAATAGAGAATCTGTGGGGTGCCCTGAAGATGCCTGTGCAGAAGTGAGGCCCTCGCAATCTGACAGAGTCGGAAGACTTCTGCAAGGGAAGAGTGTACAAATATTGTTAAGTCAAGATGTGCCATGCTGATACACACTTTTCCAAGATGACTGACTGCTGTTATGAAATCAAAAGGTGCTTTAACAAAGCATTAGTTTAAGGGTGTGCACAGTCATGCAACCAGCCTATTATACATACTTCAATGTCTACATGTTACCCCTAACCAATGTGTTTGTTCTTTAGTTGGATTGCACAGGTTATAGGTAACATTAAAGGTGGAAAATGTTATCACATGATTTCTGTGGTCTTGTGTTATATATCAGACAAACCTGGCATGTTAACAGGGGTGTCTACACTTATAATATCTACTGTAAGCTTAGAAGGTTGTTAGTATAACCGGTTCTGTTGTAACATACATGTACTGCAGGTTTTGAAGTGTGAGACTAAAAATATGTCATTAAATAGTGACACCAGTCCTCATATCATCCCAGGAATGTGTCAGACAAATGCAGGATTTATGACAAACAGACCAGAAATATGAGCCACACATGTAGACATTCAGCAACACTCTGGACAGTTGAAAGGTATGTTCTGTAGGAGTTGCCACTGTGCTATACAGGTGAACAGCAATTATGTGTACATGGGTGTAGTGTGTACTACTTGAAGGCCCATCAACTACTAACACTACTCACATATCACAGAGGAAGTGGAAAGGGCTGCACTGCATGATGTTGAGGGCCTATCCAAGGTGTGTATGTTGTGGTCTGACTGTGTTGTGAATGTCACCAGTTGGCTATTGTGAGGTCTGTGTAATGCCTGTCTGCCACCTCACCTGTATGTGTGTGTGCATGTGTGTGCATGTGTAGCAGCAAATGGTGTAGTGAAGGTATTAATTAACATATGTTGTCTTTCACCCACAGGTGGTCATGATGGTCATGGTCCTTCCTGTGCAGTATCTGATGTCAGAGTCTCTGCAGACTCTGGCAATGATGATGGTCATATTCAGGCACAGGTGGTGTTGTCAGGGGCTAAATCTGTGCCATTACCTGGCATCCCACAGTCATCCACAATGTGCCCACAAATAGCCACAATGCCCACACATGCCCCGTCCCCAGCCGTCACAGATGATGGACAGTTGGCAGGTGGTGACATAGAACAAGTTAGTGTGGTGACTATGGCAGGTGTGAGCATAGACTCTTTCCATAGCCAGAGTGCAGGTGAGGTCCCACACAGGCAGATGGACAGGGGTGCTCACAGGAGGACTGCTGCTCATCAAGCCGCTGTTGCAAGTGCCACACCAGGTGTCACCAGAGACATGTTTCAGGGTGTCATGGATGCACAGGCATGTAGTGAATGCGACACCAGACAAATACTCAGAGTCGTGGATGAAACTCTTCTTGATTTACGTGGTGACATATGTAACCTTGTTGAGGCCACACTTCAAAATACTGAGGTCATGAATAGACAGTGGGGTGAGACCTTGGCAATCCTTGACTGTGGCATGTCTATGCTAGAGCATGCGGTGGAACATGGGCATCGACCACATGGATGAAGGTCAGCACCAACATCACCTGAGAGTCTACAGGGCCTTGCACCTTCACATTCCTGTAGTGGCAGTAGTAGTCAAAAAAAATGTATGTATCACAAATCACGGTTTTGTCCTCCTATGCATCCTATTGTACATCAATTCCAGAATAGCATTTTCAAATCTCTACATTTTTCTGGATTTGATTGACTCTACAAATCTAACAACATCACATTGGCTGAGAAACAAGCAATCATGGAACTACAGAATAATAGGGACATAGTCATCATTTCTGCTGACAAAGGTGGGGCAGTAGTAGTCTTAAATTGGTCTAACTATGATAATGAGGCCAAAAGACAACTTTCTGACAAGAAATATTATTTTGAAATGTCGATCAATCCAACCTTTAGGTTTAAAAAACAGATTGATGACTTTTTGTCTACTGCCAGGGATGAAAGCATTATTACCACCGATGTGATGCATCAGCTCATGATCCAAGATTCAGCCAATCAATACATCTATTTTTTACCTAAGATACACAAGGACCCTTGTAAATCCACCTGGTAGACCCATTGTATCAGGAAAGGGTTACATCACGGAACCATTGTCATTATATCTTACCAAACATCTCAAGCCTTTGTTATCCCTAGTTCGATCAAGGTTGCAAGATACCACCAATTTCTAACAAACCATTTCGGACACATAGTTAGAACCAGGTTGGTTAATGTGCACACTTGATGTAAGTGCTTTATACACTAACATTCCTCATCAAGCAGGTTTGGAGGCACTGGCTTATTGGCTGGAGGTGGCTGGCTTTTACCAGCCTGAATTTAACCAGTTTCTTGTTGGTCTTGCAGAACATGTCCTCACAAATAACGTCTTCTTTTATCAAGATAATTGTTATTGGCAAACAAAAGGCACAGCGATGGGAGCATCATTTGCCCTGATCTATGCTGACTTATTCATGGCCTGTGTCGAAAAGTACATAATTTGCAACAGCCATAACAATATTTTTCTTGAGTATATTGATATCTGGAGATGTTATTTGGATGATTGCTGGATGGTATGGAGGGGGGAGGTTCATCAATTGTCTGATTTTATTTCCTATTTGAATGACAACGAATGGGGTCTCCAGTTCACAGTACATCATCATGCTAGTATCATCACTTTTTTAGATGTACTGATCAATAGGTTACCTGATCATACACTAAGTACTGAGGTATTTAGGAAGTACCCCGAATATAACACCGTTGTCCATGCTTCCAGCTTTCACCCACCACACATTGCTAGGAACATTCCCAAATCCCAATTTATAAGAATAAAACACATTTGTTCCCATGAGTCTTCTTTCCAGGAACAGAGACAGGATATTACAAACAGGTTCAGATCCAGGGGGGATATAGGATGGGGCATGTTCTGCAATCTAGCAATTGGATTAATACACTCAACAGGGATGACTTACTATGCTACAAAGAACACAATACTACTGAATCACAACCCATCGGATTTGCAACTACTTATGCTAGGAACTTGGATACTTTAATCCATAGTATACATAGGCATTGGAACATATTACAATGTGATCATGAATTGGCTAGCATCATACCAGAAAGATGTCTCTTTTCATTTCGTAAAGGGAAAAACTTAGGTTCTTGTTTTAATCATTATAAACATTCCCATGACATTAGTCAGTTGCAGACACTATAGACCACTTTGACTGGTGAACCTTTGACCAGTTGTTTTCCATGTGGCCATTGCACTAATTGTGACAAAGTAAGCAAATCCAAACAATTTACCAGTAAAAATGGTGCTACGGTTTATGAGCTGAACTTTTTTGCTAACTGCAGTAGTGACTAGTTGGTCTATTTGGCTACCTGCACTTGCCGATCTTTTTATGTTGGACAAACTTCACGTCCCTTTAGACTAAGAATATCTGAACATGTCAGCAATATCAAAAACAAAAAAGTTAACAATGCCTTATACAAACATTATCTGGTACATTTTCCTTTATGGTTATTGACGTTATCAAAGGTAACAAACTCAACAAAACAGGTTGGCATTCGATTCTAAATTCCAAAGAAAAGAAGTGGATTGTTAAATTGGGTGGATTATTTCCACCTGGTCTAAATGAACAATTTTAGAATGAACCAATGATTTTTCAGATGGGTGTATTTAAACAGCAACAATTGATCATTTTATTCTACACTGAGGAAGGCTGTGCTTTTGTCCAGCCGCAACCGGTTTGGTTATTTGTTGTTTTTCATGACTTTTCAATAATAAAGTTTTTTCAGGTCACAGTTTGCTGGCTCATACGTTTTGTTTTTGGATTACATGGTTGGAGCCATGCAATTGCTCTCATGCAGGAGGTTTGTTTTAGAAGTTACATAACCCACTACCTCATACAACATGTACTCTTGTGAATGCCTTCATGGATGGTGAGAAAACCCACCAGAAATAGCAACTGGAGTCATCTATTGCTCCTACAAGCCTGGACAAGTGATAGGGTAACAGATGTATCAGCATGATGTTTCAGTCAGGTATTATATTCTGATGCTGTCATGTGTGTCAGTACACTAACTGTGACCTATTTGGCAACAATATCACATACATGGCCATTGTTAGGGGACACAGACCACATATGGGTTGCAAACATCCAGATATTCTGTAGACATCTGTACAGATGACTGGAATGGCCTGCACAATAGTTTAGCATGCTGCATGTGAGGCATATACCATTAACATGCTATATAAAGTAATGCCATCAGGGAGTTGTAAACAAGGGTGGATGGTACACACATCAAAATGGTATAACCACACAAGATATGATTCTAACAACACACACACTTACTTGACAGTATTGACATTAGAACCCCTGCCTATCTAGTGATTTGTACTGCAGTGTTACACAGATAGTGCACCCGCTATGAAGCTTATTGGGCTGACAACTGGTCAAAGGTGCTGATAAGGGGAATGACATCAGCGGGACTGATAAAGTGGGGCACTGGGTGAGAAACTTATCAAAGCACTTCTTACAAACACACACACACACACACACACACACACACACACACACACACACACACACACACACACACACATTTGCCAGATCTGAGAGTAGAACCCCTGCCTCTCTAGTGATTTGTACTATAGTGTCACACAGTTATCGCATTTGCTACGGAGCTTATTGGGCTGACAACTGGTCAATGGCACTGAAAAAGGAAATGACATCAGCAGGACTATAACGTGGGGCACTGGGAAGTGTTGTGGGTGGGAATGGCCTAAAACTGTTTCACCTACAAACAAACACACACTCCCTCACTCTCACACACAACTGTCACACACATACACACACACACACACACACACACACACACACACACACACACACACACACACACACACACACACACACACAGTTGCCAGTATTGAGATTAGAACCCCTACATATCTAGTTATTTGTACTACAGTGCTACACAGTTATCTCACATGCTACAGAGCTGATAAGGGTAATAGGTGTTCAATGGTACTTCTAAGATGAATGACAGCAGCAGATCTTGTGAAGTATGGAAATGTGAATTGTATTGAGTGTTTGCAGTCTCCTAATGCTTAGACCTATGGACGGGCACACACACACACACACACTCACACACACACACACACACACACACACACACACACACACACACACACACACACACACACACACACACACACACACACACACACACACTCATATACACACGCACACACATGCACACACGCACACATGTACACACACACACACACACACACACACACACACACACACACACACACACACACACACACACACACACAGGGAGGTGATGTGATATTATAAACCCAACCGCAGTACTGTTACACAATGTGATGTGATATTATAAACCCAACCTCAGTACTATTACACAATGGGGCTCACCTTTTATGCTGTCATATGCAATTGTTTACAACTGGTATGCCACTGTACACAGCAAGACATCACTGTATGCCATTCAGGGTATCCATGTGTGTGACTCACTCTGCCTGTGTCCCCCTGTGTGTGTCTCTCTCTATCACTGTCTGTCTCTTACTTCTCCACATCTATGTGTGTGTATGCTTGGCATATGTTATTATCTGTTGCCCATATATATGTGTGTGTGTGTGTGTGTGTGTGTGTGTGTGTGTGTGTGTGTGTGTGTGTGTGTGTGTGTGTGTGTGTGTCTCATGCAACAGATGCAGATATATCATATATGGGCCACCACAGCAATCCTGTCTGATGCATGTATGTGGGGACAGTTAAGGTGTACATAGCTGTGTGTATGCACAGACACACACACACACACACACACACACACAAATATTTATATATATATATATATATATATATATATATATATATATATATATATATACATTTTATATACAATGCAGTCATATATTCTAATTTGGGTTCCAACATGTCCTGTGATTCTCTAGGTATAGGAGCATGCTCAGTTTGACCTTCTATAGTTAGAGTGGAACTCCATTCCAGAGATAAGTGTACTCTAGTCTAGAGTTTTGTGTGCTACAGCCATACCTCTCAGGAGTACACTG
Source organism: Protopterus annectens (assembly GCF_019279795.1). Classification (NCBI taxonomy): domain Eukaryota; kingdom Metazoa; phylum Chordata; order Ceratodontiformes; family Protopteridae; genus Protopterus; species Protopterus annectens. Next base: position 1,677,173,019 of record NC_056743.1, read on the forward strand.
GACTTTCCTCAGGGTGCTGAGTTTGTTTAGCAGACATTTTCTGACATATCTGTAGTCTGACACTGCAATGTATTGTGTCATTACCTAGTGCCAGACATTCTCAGATCATCACAGTGCTTTACCAGAGGGATACTAGTTGTATGATGCATAGACCAATATGAGGACAGCTATGTACCTTCTTCCCCAAAAAATGCCATTTGTGAGGTGTGGCTACAGCCAGTTGAGTGATGACACACTGTGTAAACAGTCCAGAAACCTGGTGATATAATGGCTGGGGATCTCCTGCTTGTGTGGTATCTTTCTAACCTGAGATGTCATATCCTTGTGTGGCCATACCTCTTACCTGTACATTTTTTGGCAGGTTGTCCAGGTGTTTGGCTAGAAGTTTCATCCTATCTACTTAAACTTTTGTTTTTATGGCAAATTAGTTACATATAATTTAAGAGTAATGTTACAAAATAATGACAGGCATTACTGTTTCAGACTACATAACCTTCAGACAATTCCCACTACTGCAAACCCCTCACCCTACCAACTTTCTCAGTATGTAAGGGCGATATTTACAACACATGCCTATCATTGTGCCTTTGTTCCACTTTTATTTCTGCCCTTGTCCAGACATCTTGCTGTCAGAGGTTGGGACTTATGGGTGTAGGTACAGAGTGCATTTTACTGTGCAGACATTTCCATTATATGTAAAAGCAAACATAACAAAAAAGGATTATTGAGAATAACCACTGGCAACAGTATGAAAAAGCTCTATATTCACAAAAGCCTTAGCTTCTCGGCTACACATCCTTCAAGATGTCCATATGTGTAGTATATTCCACATAGCACTGTGACTTCCAGGTATGTCAGTGACAGAGCAGTGGGTATCAATGACATGCATAACAGTTGGCACTGCAGTTATCTGCACATGACCCTGTCAAAGACAGCACTGTACCAACAGCACTACAAGATGACTGCCAGGAAAACGTGCTGGCCAGATCCTGACAGTATTAACTACACATACACATAGCTCATTGACCCCTGCATATTGTGGACAGGCAAAATGTTTTCATGTGTATTGGTATAGCCCTGCCAATGTGCACTATACTGCTGTTTCCCTGCAAACATAGATATTGCTGCCTTTCTGTGGGCATATGGAGGGGCACACCTGCCAACTGTACAGATTTGCACAGACTGTGCTGATATTTGCTTTACATTTTGGTTTCAGTTACCATACTATTGTGCCCTGTCTTGGGCACTAGAGGCATATCAGTAAAGAGAACAGGTCAGATTGTAATGGCATACATTTGAGTTTCAGACTTCTTACCCTTCATAGCCTTACTGCAACTGAGGGTCCTGCTGTGCTATCACTGTGTGAGTCTGTAGGGGGGGGTAATTCAACATTTCCACCATTTGCATGCCTTTACCAGACATTTTTCTCTTTGGTTTTCTACAGCTGACTTGCTATGTGAGTGTGAAAGGTGGGTATGGGACCCTCATACTGAAATCCATGCCTGTGACTTATGACTCCCCAGTTAGTTGTCCCCACACATATACTACAGTGGGATTTGCCACCCTGGGTACTACTGCATAGTGTGTGGAGGCCAATTTTGGCCAGACATTTCCTGGTGTCCCACATAGCTGTCAGTTGTGTGCTTCTATCCCAGTAGGCCACCCTATTCTCTTGCATGCTTGTAGCATTACCATAGATATGCTAGCAATACATACTAATCCATTCATTTATTCTTAATAAGACTGACTTACCTTGTGCCTGCAGCAGTTGTGAAGACAGTGCTTGAAGGCCACCTATGTTGGATGCACACAGTACACTGCCTATACATGGTAAGTTACAGGTAATGTGATTGTATGTCATCCACTTTACTGTGTGTGTGAGACAGAAAGATGTGTCAGTTCCTTTGGTCCCTACAGTGTCAGTGTGTGTGCTATACGTTGCCTCTTTGCCATGGCCTGACCATACTGGCACACCTCTGACTGCCTACAGGAGCAGGTTCAGGGCCCTCTCCTGTGAGTCTTTCTATGCCTGTGGGGACCTTGGCAATGGTTGTGGGTTGTGTGTCCCTTCCCCATGCTGTCTCTGCTGCAGCTGTTTCTGCAGGATCATATTGTGTAGCATGGCACATGCTATGTACATGTGTGCACATGTGGCTGGAGAGTAATGCAAGCTCCACCAGATATGTCAAGGCAATGGAACTGTGACGTGAGCATTCCCAAACACATGCTCTATAATGATCATGGTTTGTGTGTGTGCCTCATTATGGCAATCTTGTGTGGGTGTGTGTGCATTTCAGATAGGTGTCATCATCCACTGCTCCAGTGCATAGCCAGCATCCTCCACTAGATAGCCATACGGGATGGCCCCACTGGCAAATGCTTGGTACAGCTTTGACAAATGCCAGATGTGGGAGTCGTGATAGCTTCCAGGGCTGCCAGCACACACATTCATGTTAATGACCTGGGCATTGCACATGACCTGGCAAATGATGGAGGGAAATTCCTTGTGGATTATGTAGGCCCTACCCTGTTTATTGGGTGGTGCTTTGATGTGGATCTGCATGCAGTCTATCGCACCTAGTACCTCCAGGTATTCTGCTACATGGTGGCAGAGATGCTTATTGCTGGTCCTCTCCTCATGGGTGTTGGGGAAGTAAATGTGCTTACTGGTATGTGGTAGCATGGCATCCAGGAACTGGTGGAGTACCCTGAATGCACATGCCTATGAGATGCCCATGATGTCCTCAGTAGGTCTTTGGAAAGTGCCTGTAGCTATAATTCTTAAGGTTACACATACCATGGTATCCACTTTAATGGGGTCCCCTCTGTTGGCTCTAGTTCTGAGTTGAGGCCAGCACACTTCAGTGATTTGCTGAAGTATATCTCTGTAGTGCTCTACTATCTCCAGATTATGTAGCCCATGGTAAGTTACTCTGGGTCTAAACTCTCTTCTCCTACTCCTCAGTCTGTGTCGGTTGTCAGCATTATCCTCCTCTCTGCTATCAGCCTCTAGCACATACTGATGGATCAAAGCAATGGCAGCCCCTAACATTTTTTCCAGTTAAAATTCCCCTGCATGTGTACACCAGTGGTGCAGAGTTTGTGGGAAAAATCAGAGTGTAAGGTGTTTCCATAGTTTATACTGCTGTCCTACAGATGCTGCCTGTATGATTGGCTGACTATGATGCATTCCACCTGCTAGCTATGTAATTTGTTCTTGATTGCTTTTATTCTGCTATTTTTCCTTTTTTTCCTTATTTTCCCTTCCAATGTCTGCCCCTTTTAAGCCATGAGGCATGCTGCACAAACCTGGCGCCCAAATGTAAACAGTCCTGATATGTTTTTTTTTTTTTTTTTTTTTTTAGACCGGGTGCGCACTGCGCATACACATTTAACTACTATAAACACAAAGAAATTTCCCTTCCTGGTCACGAACACACTCTTCATTTCATGGAATAAGTCAATACAGCATCAGACACACCTCCTTGCTTATTTGTGCTTATTTGTGCTTAGCTAAGCATATCTGGGTACCATAGGGCTCCACTGTGCTTACACCATGCATGACACACACCCTTTTTATGTCTGTTGTTCTTTCTACTTACATGATCATGTTATAGCTCCTACACGGTTAGGTGCAGTTTGGCACTTAGAAGATTTTTGTGATTCAGTAAATGTCTCCTCATTTGCATACCCGACTGCCTTAGCCCATAATTACTGCACTACCCCAGAGCTTTTCCCCTTAACAACCACTGTTCCCTGCTATTGTTTTGATTCTGCATGCAATAGACTAAAATGGCAAAATGCAGATTTCCTTTAGAATTGAGTTTTCACATTTTTTTTTTATATTTTCGGCACAATCCCATTGACCCTATGCTTAAATGGCCAAGATCAGCCAAAAAAAAAAAAACTTTTATTTTTGTAAAACTGAAATACTTTTCTATGTCATTGGCCATATATTTGGCCATTGGCATGCCTAAAGATTATAATGCATGCTTTTTTTGTCATGCCTCCGTTTTCATTTTTGCAAAAATGTATTCAGCTAGTAGCCGAATACATTTCTGCAACTAACACTATTCTTGAATGGATGCCTGCCTGCTTGCTGAATCACTAATTCACCTCATTTGCATGGTTTTCACCAGAAAATGAGGTAATTATCATTATGCATTGGTGTCCATGCAGGAATAGTGTAGGCAAGCTAGTGCACATCAAAACAGTAGTTTACTGGATCGCTCGGCGGCCGTATTCTGTGCAGGAGTGACTACACTGTTCCTGCATGAGAAATTAGTTTATTGAATCCTAAGGAATAACTATTAAGTTTGTAGTATATTGTAAACAGCTTACAATATCTCAGCACCAACTAAACTTACACATTGTCATCAGAATTTTGCTCATCCAGCATAGTGCTTTCATATGGGGTGAAGTAGTTCTGTCTGTGCTACTTGGTTGTTGAGATATATAGAAAAACATGAAGTTTATGCCAATATAAACACATTCCCCCGGATTCACAAAACCTCCGTGTAAGACTTAATATGTCTTACTCGGAGGCTGCAGTTGAATGGTATGACATCAGTGTGCCATGAATATTCATGAGGGCACGCTGACTCAACCGTAACTCTTACACGGACTGAGTAGGAAAGCAGGGGACGTGTTCAACTGCCGAGCAGTCTAACTGTCCACGCCCCTGCAAGGTTTTAAAAAGCATAATGTCAACACACAAGAGCGAGTTCGCTCAAATGTACTTGCACCCAACACCACACTCCCTGACACTGTAAACCCCCATCACACTTATATAAAGTAAATAATTATTTTTTTTTTAAATCCACGATATAGCTGCCTGTATTTGCGCATGTGTGCATGGGTGTGCTCATTGCTTAGTTGTAGTTAGCAATTCCAGCATGGAAGAGCATACGAAAGAATGTTTATGCAAATCACACCAAATTGCAATAGTGTAATGGTAGAGCGTATGCACAAAGAGGAGGCATTCACGGTTTGAGTTCCACCACTCCCTTTTGTATTTATGTTGTAAATCAGTATATGAAATAATACCAGACATATATGATTAAAATATTAGTAAAAGCAGTGAAATGGCCAATGTATCAGTGAACAAAATATATATTTTTAAAGGATCCAGATATATAATAGCCTGCCATTAAGCAGTGCTTTACCCAGCTAAACAGAGGTGCCCAAAGTTTAAAAGTGCTTTACCCAGCACAGTACAGGTGCCCAAAGTTTAAATGCGCTTTACCCAGCGAATGTGTTTGCGCGGACGTGCACGCTGCGCCAACCAGGGTACCGGGGAGCAATGTAGAGCTAAGTTGCTTAAACGCAGCCACACCCCCTAGCCTGTCTAGACAGTATTAAAATAAAAGAATGACAAGGTTCGAACCCAGGACATCATAATCAAAATACATAACTACTAAGCCATGACAGCTTAGAAGAAACAGCTACTATTAGCATACATATACTTAGAAATGGTAGCTTAACCATTGCTAAGCATGTCTGCAGTCAGCCTAGAATTTTCAAAAATGGCCAATCACAAAAAAGTGTGGGAAATGCGGCATATTTAAGCCCCATAGGTGGGAATACTCGCCATAACTGATTGTAGCTCACATTTGCAGTCAGAATGGCAGGTGCGGGAGAGAGTTCACGCTTCTGAGCGCAGCGTTTGGGCATCGAGGAGTCAAAATACATGGTCTGGCTCCTTGTCCACCATCATGAGTCCAGACTCCTGCAGGGCCAGTTCCAAGGGACGGAGTACAAGGCTGAGGCTTGGAACCGGTTAGCTCATGACCTCACCAGTGCCACAGGCATTCCTCGCACCGGTGAGCAGGTCCGTCACCACCATGCAGACCTGAAGAGATGGAAGGAGGACCGCCTGAACCAATGGATACAGGAGGCCCGTGGGATGCAGGATGCCCCACGACTGAATATGTAGCCATAGAATGCAGTATGTAAGAATTGATAATTGATTCTGTATAACGGATAGGTATGTCTCAGTATCCCTTCATTTACTTCACAGCTGCAGGTGACCTTGCTGCAAAACAGCAAGCCTATGCTGATAGGCTGCAAAGGCTGCGCCACCAGGCAGGTTAATGAAAATTCTGCATGTTTTGTTATATAAAATAGGGGAGAGAGCATGAAATAAAGTGTTGTTGTACAATAATACAGCCATAAAATGGCCTGAATAAGTCCTCTGCATGTACTGTCATACTAAATAGTCATAGTGCCAGAAAAAGAGCGTAGTAACCCATTAAGAAAGGCAACATATTTCTGGAATACAATCTCTGCAGGTACTGTCATATAATATATGTGAGTGAGCCTGCAAAAGTGTGCTCTAACTCATTAATAAAGGTATAATATGTCTTGAATATGTCTGCCATATGCACTGTTATAACAAATAAAGGAGTGAGCCTGTGGAAAAGTGTGTAATGTCAGTAATAAAGGTTTAAAACCCAGAGTGTGTGTGTGTCACTTAGTTTGAAATGTTGTTGTACCCTTGCATTATACAAATAGTACTGTGTTAGAAAGTGCTGGCAACCCGGAGTTCTGCAGTCCCATCTACAGTGGGTGATGGAAGTGCTAGTAGCTGTGAAGCATATATACAGTCCTCAACAGTCAGTTACTGGCTGGCATGCATAAGTAAATCTGGCACACGAGTAGCATGCTAATATGTTCCCCAGAATGTGAGTGTGCTTCAATAAATGCAGGGTTCTGTACAAATTGAAGTGAAAATATCATGTGAAAACATCCAGATATCTAGATAAAGAAATATAAATGCAACCATGAAATATGTAGCAGTAACATCTGCATCTTGGACAGTTAGTATGTCAGATATAGGTCAAGTATATATTGTACTAGCCAAACCCATTACACAACCTAATACATGGTGGCAAGTGTAATAATACATGTAGGGAATATACACTTGCAGTCACTAGGAATGTAGTGTAGAGTAAAAGTGATTATAAAATGTTAACTGAGTTTTTTTCTGCACCCTACTGTTTGTGCATAAACCATGCAATTCCACACCTCAATGGGTATGTGTAATCTTAAATATTTGTTGAGACATATGTCCTATTGTTTTATAAATATTTGCATTCATGTTGATGCATGTGCCCTGTTCAAACACCACGTTCATGGTGGCCTGTTGCTACCAAACATCCCTGCATGCTGTTGAAATATCCACTGTCGTTCAATATATGCATGTGTTATGCTTGCTGTTCAACTGTTGGAACCTTGGTGTGTTGGGTTAATGGGAATATTACTGCATACTGTTACAACTAATCTGGAATGCTGTTGTTTATGTTGTAATTAAACACACCTAATCACAGAATGTATGGGAAGGCTGGTCCCAGCGGACCCACCTGTCCCTCCTCAGTTGGCGAGTGCACCTGGCACCAGCAGCTCTGGTGCCCAGCCCGGGCTCCCCTCCTCCATTGGTCCTGTGCCACCTTTGGGTGGAAGTGCCGCAGGGGATGTGGCTCATCCCCCCGTGGAAGCGTGGGCGGAGAAGGGCCACCTGTCACCCTTCGAAGGGTCCGGGCTGTGGTGCATAGGGAGATCCAGCATTCAGTCACTGATCCCCTACGCCAGCTTGAGGCGGGAGTGGCATGTCTCTCGGGTGAGCCTGCATGTCCTACTCAGCCCCCAGCACAGCCACCCTTGGGGCCGTGAAGGTGCAGTGGTGACTGCCCATGGGTGGGGATCTCAGTTCCACTGTTACCATCTGTGGGCTCATGGGCTTGCAATTTCCAAACAACCTTCCCCGTCAATTGTGTTCACCCACGCCATGTGTCAAATTCCACCCCTGTATGCATCTTGTTTGTCTTGTCTGTTTACCTCCCCAACCTACCTCCCCAGATATACCTACATTCCCTACCTCACATTCCACTCTCACCTGAAAAAAAAAATTAAAAAAAAAACGGCAATCTTTTCCCACAAAAAAATTATGCCCCATACATAGCTGCCCATTTCGCACACATGTCCACCAGACATGTAAACTGATAATTATAATTAAATACAAAAAATGCCACAGCAACCTTGGTCGAACAGTAAAAAATGCCTGAACACAAGTTTAATATTAACAAAAGATCAAGCGTTTTCGCCACAAGCCTCTTGTGGCTTCATCAGAGATAACACATAAAAAGTTTCAAAAGCCAAGTACTTGTAGACAGGAAATGACATACATAATTGAACCATTATAAAATTTTAATTTTATGAATGTAAAAACTTTATAAAAACCAACTTAAACCACATATCAAGGTTATTTAGGTTAAAATTAGAAATGTTTCCTTGAATCTACAGTTGATTGCACCTTATGAACACATATCTAGGGAATAAGATAATTCCCTTAATATAAGTAAAGTACATATATATATATATATTACACAATGATACACCATACATATCACCGTAAACTGTTCAAAAACGGAAGAGGTAGCCCCCCTTAAGGTGTATGGCTATTCTTATGATAAGTACAAAAAAAATATGTATATAATTGTAAACCTTAGTATTTTATTTTATATACATATGTTGTTTTATTAAAATAAGAAGCTTACTAGTTAAAAAGGCTACATTAATTATGAAAAAGTAATAAATATTAGTATTTAATATAAAAGTGTTGTAGAAGCAATCAATACAAATTAAACATCATAAACCAAAATGCAGAGCCAAGTCTGACAGAGGCAGGTGAACTTATTTATCTCAAATAGCTTCTCAATTTAAGGACAGTGGAAATATTACAGTTTTCATTAAGTCCTGGCACTCTAAAGGCATCCAATTTAAGTTGCCATTCTAATTCTAAGTTTTCTAGGAGCAGTGAATAAGGACCTCCTCTAACAGAAATTGGTATATGATCAATGGCCATAAATTCAAAACTGTGGCCAGGAAAAGAGGAAACATGTTTTGCCAAAGCATTTTGGCAATTACCCTTTCTTATTGCATAATTGTGCTCGTAAATGCGATCACGGACCCTCCGGTCCGTCTTCCTTATATAGAACCCATTACAACATTTACAAAGCGCGATATAAACCACGGATTTCGTTTCACAATTCATCTTGTGGAATATCTGATATCTCTTATTTTTGATAGTAAAACTGTTTCCTGTCTTAACCAATCTACACCAGTTGCAAAATCCACATATAGACATACCATTTTGCCTACTGAAATTACTGTTATTAAAGTTCCTCTGTGTTAACTCTTTTAGGTTATTTCCTCTCCTGTATGTTACCCTAGGTCTAGGTCCTAGTTTTCCAAATAAAAAAGTGTAATTTGCTATAAAATGCCAATTTTTGCATATTATAGCCCAAATAACTTGGGAATCCATAGAGAAAGTTGTGATAAAATTCAGTCTAAAGTTACACTCACTTTGGGGTGGATTAACAAGTACCTGTATATCACTACCATCTACATAAGGACTAGGGCTATAAGTGTCTACCCTCCTTTGGATCACTTCTTTTTCACGCAATAAGGGTTGATAAAATCCAGAAATTCTTTTATTAGAAACTTCCTCTATAAGTTCCTCCAAAAGGGGTACAGGATAGCCCCTACTGGAAAACATATCTTTTAGGAAGTCACATTCCAAATGGAAGTCATTTATAGTACTGTACATTCTTCCTGCTCGCACAAGTTGTCCCTTTACAATTGACCGTTTTTGTTTATACGGGTGTGAGCTGGAAAAATGAAGGAAAGAATTGCAGTACGTCGACTTCCTGAAGATGCTAGACAGAAACTCTTCCTTATTGTTGTCTTTAACGTGTTTAACATCCAAGTAGTCTATCTCAGAGGAGGAAAACTTTGAAGTAAATTTAAGGATATCAGTAGTTGAATTTAATGAAGTCACAAATAAGTCAGCTTCAGAGGAATCACCATGAAAAAGGATGAAGATATCATCCACAAATCTGATGTAGAATCGGACATATTGCATCAAGTCCGGCCTATTCCTTAAAAACTGCTTTTCCCAATATCCCACAAGGAAGTTTGCAACACTCGCCCCACAGGGCGAGCCCATGGCTACCCCTCGTTTCTGCAAGAAGTAGTCTTTATCGAAGAGGAAATAATTAGATGTCAGAACTATGTCTAAAAGTTCTGTTACTAACTGAATCTCACTATTAGTGGCTCCAAATTCCTCCATGAGTAACTCTATCCACTCTACTGCCTCCAAATGTGGTATCGAGGTATACAAATCTACCACATCAATAGTAAGAAAATTGTCCATACTATTAAAGGGTATCTCATTAATTTGCTGTAAGAAAGACCAGGAGTCTTTACATAATCCTGGTATACACTGTAGGTATTTGGATAAGATGGTATCTATAAGACATGAGCTGGGGTGTGTCATGGAAGACCTACCATCAATTAGTGCCCTCATTGGAGGGTCCTCCAAGTTTTTATGGATCTTAGGGACACCAAACATCACTGGAATTTTGGGAAATGTGATGTTGATGAATCGGTAGGTATCTATGTCTATTTTAGCCGCTAGATATAAGTCCCTCAAGAAACCCCTGATTCTTTGATAGGTCCCATTCACCTCATTGATGGAAACTGAGGAGTAAGCTTCAGATTGCAAAACAAAGGCCATTTTTTCTTTATATTGTTCTTCATTGAATATCACCAAACCCCCTCCTTTATCTGGTTTAATAAACCTAATAGCTTGTCAACAAAGATGATTTAAAGCTTCCATTTGTTCCTTTGTGGTGTTTGGTTTATAAGGCCCAATATCTCTTCTATTGACTCTAGAGGGAAGTTGGGTCCTAAAATCGACTTCACATACAGTTTCAAACATTTGTAACATAGAGTGGAGTGGTGGATTAAACACACTCGACAATTTAAGTGGAAGGTCAGCTTGACATAGTTCACTGTCAAAGAGAACTTGTAAGTTTAACTTACGGACGAAGCTTTTGAGATCAATAATAATCTCAGAAATCTTACTATTTCTACTGGGAATGAATGAATTACCTAGAGCTAACAATGTAGATTCAAGGAAACATTTCTAATTTTAACCTGAATAACCTTGATATGTGGTTTAAGTTGGTTTTTATAAAGTTTTTACGTTCATAAAATTAAAATTTTATAATGGTTCAATTATGTATGTCATTTCCTGTCTACAAGTACTTAAGATAGGCTTTTGAAACTTTTTATGTGTTATCTCTGATGAAGCCACAAGAGGCTTGTGGCGAAAACGCTTGATCTTTTGTTAATATTAAACTTGCGTTCAGGCATTTTTTACTGTTCGACCAAGGTTGCTGTGGCATTTTTTGTATTTTATCAGTTCAATTTTGGTTTGTTTTCTTTGATAATTATAATTGGCAGTACAACATACTCTGTTGTCGTCACCCCTCTCTCAGGGGTGGAAGGTTGCAAATTTCACACCAAATTACGAACATATGCACAGCTGTTGCTGGTAAAGAAATGGGCAGCTATGGGCCTTCCCTACACCCTTCCTGCACATCCCAGCTGGTTTCCCTACCGTCTTTCCCTCTTTGTGCCCCCTTTTTCACCACTTTCCTATCTCCCCATTTTCTTTTCTTTCAAAGAAATTAGCACGG